>NC_046367.1:7301850-7364880 GCF_011125445.2 Fundulus heteroclitus
ACAACCTTAATAGAACAATAACATGGATAATTTTAGAAGTTTTTCTGGTGAGTGTTCAAAATAACCAAAGACCTTAGGATAAAAACAATTAAAGCGCATGGTTGGTTCCCCTTAGAACTGTCTTAATTTCTTATGGCTCGCACTTCAACATGTTCCAAATATTTATAGAAAAAAGATTTTGGTCCATATGCAAGGATAGCATCACACATTTAGTGCAAATTTCCTGTCTGCATGTCCACGATGTCCATGAGTCCACCAGAGCTCCAAGGCTCTCCATCACGCTGGGCTCTGGTGACTGGTGAAGCCAGTATAGTGTGTATATGTGAACGTTTTGGCCATGTTCACTTTTTGCTTGAAACTTTTTGCTTAGTGTTATGGTGACATACTGCTAGAAGTAGCTGGCAGACTTGGCCTACTCTGTAAGTCTGTAAGGGATGGACTTTGTCAGCAACAATAATAGGTAGGGATGGAGGTCTAAACAATCCCCAGTTGGTACTAAAGGTTGGGCCCAAAATGTACCAGGAAATCGTTCCCACACCACTACACCACCAACACAAACCTGGACTGTTGAAACAGGGCAAGATGGATGTATGGGTCCATATTGATTCCTATCAGATGAATGACACTGAAGTGTAGGGACACTTCAGACTTCCACCATCTACACATTGATTCAAGTCACAGAATGTGGAAGTGGTCCCACGTTTCATCATTCCACCCACTTTGAACAATGCCTAGCACCTCTGGCAACAAAAGTCCCAGTGCATATTGCCACAGCCACACCACCCATGTTGGACAGTTGTGAGTTGCTTTGGTTTAAAAAATCTTTTTTGACTGTCTTTATAGCACAATCTTTGTCTTGCCTGATTGAAAAAACTTCTCTACAAAATTAATTGGGGCCTGTTCATGTGAGCAGCTCGTAAACTTTAGCTAATCTTGAAGGCTATGGAGCAGGGTTTGCCGTATTGGTCAGTATCATCCAAATCCCTGGTGACAAAACTTCCTTCAGTGACAGTGTTGACAACTCTGTTTTTCCCTGAGGAGGGGAGTTTGGGTCTTCTTCCGGAACTTCACAAACTAATGAGATTTCCATCTTACATGTATTGCTGTAGAAAAATGGTTTTCATCAGTCATTAAAACACAAAGTTATTAATATGATGTTCCTGTCCATGAGCAAATCTGACTGTAACTGTAGTTTTTCACCAGAAATAGCAGACAATATGTTCAATAGATGAACATAATGATCATTACAATAAAACATTCTAGCTTAAAGGTGGAACATTAATGTGTATTGCAAAAAAAATATCTTGACATATATTGTAGTGACTATAGTAGTGAGTAGTAGACATAAAGGCAGAACAATTAGCTAGACGTGTTAGGCCAAAGAAGAAATAAGGAAATAATTTATACAAGCAAGGTTTATCTGTCATTTATGGAACTATTTGGTTTCATCTATTTGTCATCTATTGTTAGAGGATAAACATAATCTATTGCTGGACTTCAGGTATGTTAGACATTTTTTCCCCAATATGGCCTCAAGAACATAAAACAAGACTCTGGAATTTGACTCCATTGAATGTAATATGTACATGAAACACCATCCGCATGCTTAGTTAGTTATGCTTCCCTTAAACCAATTTCAAAACTGTTTTTATATTCTCCAATATAGCATAAGAAGTCACCTTTTGGTTATTCTCCAAAAAACATAAAAAAATAGGAAGAATAAAAACAGTTTTAAAAGAAATTCCAAGAAACCATACAGATAGATGGCTGTGATCATATGTGAAGGTCATAGAACATGAATTAACAGAAGCAGGCTGCAACTTCAGAAGTATATGAGAATGTAAGTGGGGAGAATTAAGCTGTTGTAAAGCCATTTTAATCAGGAGACTCACACAGACAGAAAGAGGCAATTAGAGAGATATATTGACATAATTTAGAAAAGCACTTTGGTGCTTGGACTCCGACAAGATGTGAAAGCGACGAATGTCTTGGAGCTTGGATGTTCATTTTTGGATTAGGATTAGTGAAGTCTTTCCCCCAGGGACACTGGTGGTGGAGGCCAGAGGAGATAAGTCGGGTGAAGCCTGAAAACGCGAAGGAGGAGACGGGGTGGAGGAGGGACGAAGCTCAGCTGGAGCAGGAGAATCCGTGGGCTGAGAGCCTTACAAGCACAGTCTAGTGGGATGATAGGATGATTGGCTGGCGTAGGGAGACATGACGAGGTGATCAGTGGAAACCTGCGCCGGGGTGAGTCTACCAGCTTGAACTTTTGTCTGAACTTCATTTTAATTTCAACTAAATAAATGGAGCAGCTGTTATCTCTGCAGACCCCACACAGCATGAACACAAACTCTCTTGGTTTTTACCTTCAGGTCGGCATTATTTACAGAAACAAGTCACCACAAAGGCAGTTTCTTCCCCCAGGCTATCAGTTTGATGAACACTAAACGATCAACAGTGCCCAGATCAATACCAAGCTTATTTGTAATAATTCAACCTAGTCTTCTCCTTTTTGTTTTATTTATTTTATATAAATAAACTATTTATATTTTTTTATATTTTCCTTCTGAAGCTCTGAGAGAATGCCATGAGTGTCTAAGGCAGAAATCAAAACAAAAAAGGGGGCGGGGGAACTTTGAAGAATTTAAAATACAAAAGCTGTTTATAATTATTTCACTTTTTTGTTTGCTACATAATTCTATATACCTGTGCTTCATTGCTTTGATATTTTACTATGTACTAGCTACAATGTAGAAAGTTTTAAAAATAAGGTTAAACTATTGAATGACAAAGGTGTGTCCAAACGTTTGACTTCTGCTGTACATATTTGCAAAAATCATTTTTATTTTTATGTCCCTTTGTATATATTTTGATATAAAATGTCTTCTTTAAAAGCCATGCGGAATAAAAGTCAAATCCCCTCCTTGTATGCACAACCTTTGCAATTAAAGCTTATTCTGAATTGCATATAGTAGAAAGGTGCGTAGGCATCTGGTCACAATGTTAAAATCTAAGATTTCTTGTCAAATGGCTGACTATCTTGTGAATCAGTATCCAGTTGTTGTGCTCAGTCTGAATTATTGTCATGAGGTATGATGGTAAATGATTTATGCTTCACACACTCTGTCTGAGACTCTTATTTTGAAGTAAAGTAAAAAGTAGTTCTTAAATAATCCTGTTAGATTGACTCTGTCCATTAAAAAACAATGCAAATCAGTGTCAGTCAAATATCAAATAACCCAAAAGAGCTGGGCCTAATTAGTAGTTGTGGGACCCAGCGATTCTATTTTGACATGTGGTTTTCAGAAACATCGACTCTTATAAACTCTCTGAGGCTGGAGTCCAGTAATCTGTCCGGTCTCTCTGCACTTCAGAATCATGCATCAATTGTGCAATTAATGAAATGCACAGCATTGATCAAATTGGGTTTCACCTCGGCTGACAAAACTCAGTTACATTAGCACTGAAGAAGCTTCTTCAACTTGAGCTTGTATACCAAAAACATTGAGCACTCAAAAGTTAAAGGAAACAGCAACAAAGTGATGGCCAAAATAAAACTATTGTATAATCACTACAGCTGAAGCTGACTAACAGTGCAAAAGTTAGAATTTTCTTCGTTCTTGTTTTTGGGAACCACAGTATTTTTACAGTTTTTAAGGAGCTGATTATATGTAGTTCAAAACCTAACCTGGCTTTACTGCTCAAACCTAAAGTGCATAATTCCAAGGTACATAGAACTGATTTGAAACAAAAATAGATAACTTTGAATACTATCCAATAAAAAGTTTTTTTTAAAACCTTTTTGGTCTTAGGACAACATTAGATTGAGACAAGCATGAAAGGAAGAATCAAAGGGTCAAAAATAAAATCAATTGAATTCTTAAACTAAAGATTAAAACAGCAATTGCCAGACTATTACATTACAAAACAAGAGTAGAATTAGTTTTTCTAAAAATATTCTTGAAATCCTGTTTCACTTTGTGAATATTTGGTATCGTCTTGTATTGTGAATATGTTCTTACACTGTTAACATTGTGGAATGTCATTAAAACCATTCTGAACCCCTGCACCGAAATGGCCTATACTTGAGACACAACAAAAAATGTCGTCAAGAAATGAGGATTACTTTTTTGTTCTTCAACATTGTCAAAGTAGAAAAAGAAGGATGAGTAATGAGTTCAGGCAATCTTGCTCTCAGGGTTATAAAAGGCTTTCCAGATTTATTCAGGGGGATCACTGACCCACTTTCAAACTCTTTAAAACTGCTGTGGCAGCAATCAACTGACCCACCAATGGCACAAACAAAGCAGTGTACAAGGACATGGATGTGGAGCAAAAAAGCAGGTATGTATTATATATGTAGCTGCTTTTTCATATTTAGAAAGCTCAAAGCTAACCCACGCAGACAAGTTCTATTTATTTTTCTCACAATTATCAATTTCTCACAAATTAAGACCGTTTACAGCTGCAATTACACGCAGCAAAAACTAAGAGACCATGACACATTTCCATGAAGGGCAAAGTTACAGAGCCAACATGAATATCCTGCATCTGCAAATTTTATCAAGGATTATGAGAGTAAACTCTTCTTGCAGATTAGAATTTTTGACTTTGATTTAAGAATAACATAGACAGCCATAAAGACATAAAGAGGTTCTAGTACTAAATCGTGGTTGGTGATAGTGTCAGTTCCTAACAGTTTCTATTAAAGAATCAGTTCAGGTTTCTACAAGCTGAGAGCTAGCGTGATGACATGTCATGATGCCACTATATACAACTCACTCAGCATACATGTTTGATCTTGTAGTTGTTTAAATTTAAATCCGTCAGAAAGATCATACAAAAGTCCCCTCCATCCATCTATTGTCTATACCTGCTTAGCCACACAGGATGGGTGGGGGTGCTGGTGCTGAGTGGGCACTGAGCAAAAGGTGGTGCCCAGTCAGGACAAATCCCAAATATACAAATTACATTTGTATATTTTCAGAAATTCCTAGTATGGGATATATAAATAATTCATCATTAAGGCATTTTCTGGAGTCAGTCATTAGTTTTCAATATGGGTGTCATCCTTATGATTTTTAATGTTCCCATGTGTGCCTATAGATGTGCATCCAAGGATGACCAGACATGTGGTTCCCTTCCTCAGCAGATTGTTCCATTATGTATGCTGGCTTAAAATACATCCATATAGGTGTCTGTATTTGGCTAAAAAGTTGCGAAATTGAAATGTGTATATTTAGATAAACCCAGTATCCCGACCGGATCCATCTATTCTTTTAAAAAAAGAATAGATGTATCCTCTCTACAGCATTCTTGTGACATCACTAATCAGTAACAAACTTGACTCACCTGTTGTGTCATTATGCACGTTTTGAGTTATTTAATGTATTTTAAATAAATGTCAGTTTGTTCGGTATTGTGTGAACAAGGCAGACTACGAGCAGCACACTCACACTGGAAGCATTCATCAGTGAGAGCTGAACACAAACAGGGAACTAGAGTCCAGCTGGCTAAGCAAATAGGAACTGGTAGAAACACGGTAGCAGTGCACATGAGGCAAGACGAGATGATCTGGGAGGGATGAGTCGGCTGAGGCCCTTACGTGTTGACAGGGAAACAGGTGAGCAAAGTTGACTCTAATTAATTGCAGCAGGAGGAGCTGATCAGGTGGAGGGAGACAGTAGAGCTGATTGGATAATGACTAGTGGCTGAGAAATGACAGAGCAGATTCTAGAGAAGTACAAACAAAAAATAAACAAAAACATAAATCATGACACAAATGATCCCATTGGAAGCTTACAAAGCAATGCCCTCAAATGTCAGAGTATGTATAAATTTGAAAAAAAACAAAAACAAACATCAAATGCAGAGTTATGCTGGGGAGAACTAGCAATTACTAAAGCAATAAAACAATGCAATAAGTAGATGAGGATAATTAACATGAAGGGGCTCAGATTTTATGGTATGATAGATGTGAAATTTTATGCAATGGGGAGAATTTTAAAGAAAAGCCACAAAACAAAAGAAAATGCAAACTAATGATGGAGAATGTGTGAGATATTGTAGCGTGGGTTGGATTTGTAACTAGAGGTTCAGAGGAGGCGGCAGTAATATTCAGCATGAGGATCCAAAACCCACAATCACTCTGATACTGGGAATTCCACAGTGCTCGTCCTTTAATTAAACACACTCTTCATCAACTTTACAATGCCCAGTTGAATGGCTGCTGTTTCAATATATTTGATGTGAACAGAGTCTATAAAACCTGTAATGTTACTTTTGAGTAAGGGAAATTAAAATACAAAGTCCATCCCACAGCCCACATGTCCACCAGATAGCCTGCTTTCCCCCAAACTTTCTACAGCAGTAGTGCATTGTTGTGACATTACTCAGTAACTTAAACGTGACTCATGTGCCATTAAGCATGTTTTGAGTTATTTAATGTATTTTAAATAACTTTCAGTCTGTTAGGTATTGTAGCATGCTGTTTATCTGAATTAACACTACATTTCAATCAACTAGGCTTGTTAAAACTTAACTAAACTATTAAGCAAAATTAAGATTAAAGAACCAAAATAACTATGTACACACAAAAGATTAAAAGCAATAGTTGAAAACAATCATCATCAGAATGATTGTACAAATTATGGTTCACTGCAGAACCAAGTTAGAGAACCAAAGTTCAACTGAAAGAACGAGGAATGTGGTTTAATTAGCTTAACTAATTTAGTACAACATTTGGTTTGTGTTTCAACCCATTCACAATGCAAATCCTGAGTTAGACAAAACATAAATTAATGGAATAACATTTTACCTTTAGGACACAAATAATTAAGACTCAAACTGGTAACTAAGGAAACTAGAGGGCGCTGTAGCGGGCGATTGGTCATGTGGCCTTTATCTTGATGGGATAATCTTACAGTTACACAAAACACCATTAAATCGATATTAATGTTCCCTTTTAATGCTGTATTGATACTCGTAGTGCTATTGGACAATGGCGGAGCAAAACGATAACAAGCATTCTGTTTAGACTGGCCATAGTTATGAAACTATATTGTCATGTTTTTTCACGACAAACCCAAACACACACCACACACAGAGCTAGTTTAAAGAGTTTTATTGAAGGAAGGATGAGTTGTGGACAGACCGACTGTGGGTGCTGAGCAGCATACCCAGGGAGATGCCGAGAGCCAGAAGCATGCAGGACAGGCGTGAGAGCGCTGAGGTCCAGGAAGAGCCAATTGCTCAGCAGACAGAGTGAGTCCTTGGAGCGCTTGGAGTTGCAGGTTAGCCGGCAGCACAGCAGTGTGATTACTTGGAGCGCAGGGGCTGCAGTAGGACCAGGAGCGCAGCAGAGAGAGTTCTTTGAACGCAGGGACTGCAGACGTGGGAAACTCAGGCAGGCAGACGTGTGAGAATCTCTGACTGGCTGACGAGGGAGAGTCGAAGCTCTGACAGACAGACGTGGGAAAAATCTCTGGCTGACAGGCGTGGAGAGCTCTGATGACAGATGTGGGAAAATCTCTGACAGCAGACGATGTTTGAGTGGAGACTGATGACGATCCGGCGGGGAAGAGCAAACTGAGGGAGGTTTAAGTAGAGGTGTTGGCAGGTGCACTGAATCCAGGCATAATTAGGAACGGCAGGTGGAACTAATGAGGAGGTGAAGTGAGAGCTGGGCTGCATGACAGGTGGAAAGTGCTGAAATGTTCATGGGGAGACAGGCAGGCTAAAACTGTACCATAACATATATTAGTTATATTTTGTTATAATAAGCGGACCGGAAAACACAAACATTAATGTCCCATCAGTGTATAAAACCCTTATGGAAATAAAGTTTGTTATAACTGTAAAACACACCCATAACACATCAGCATAGCATTGTTTCAAAGGCCGCTAACAGGTAGCTTAGCCAAAACACAGTAAGGTTGGAAAAAGTTGGTTCTTCGGGCTGGGGCAGTGAGCAAGCGGCTAGTCACAGTCTCCTGTGGGCTGTGCTCTGTCTGTGAAGGCTGTGAAGCATCAGGATCTCTGCATGGCAGAGGTGTGTCCTTAGGCTTTCTGTGAGGGCCTCTGCAGAGCTTGGAGAGGGCGACTTCCAGATCAGCTTTTCTCTTGCAAAAGCTAAGGAAAGTTTACAAACAGACAGGCAGGCTGTACTTAGCTTTGATTTCAGCCTGCGCTAAAGCGGAGAGTCTCCGAACTCCATTCGGGTCCACGGATAGGGAGAGAGCATTCCTCTTCGATGCTACTGATGAACAGCGAGCAAAAAAGAACAATTGTTCCAGGCAGTTAGGCTTTATACAGTGGGCACCCTGCTGTGGTCGAGTCCCTGGGGGGAGGGAGTCTCTGTTGCTTCTTATTACATTAGAGACAGTCTGATTTTATTGTGGCTTCCAACTTACAGTCTGATCCTATATTCTCTCTGCTGATTTCCCAACAAACCATACAATTGTGACTGTTACAACAAAAAAGAATAACCTGGCTTCCGATGTGCACAGAGAGAAAATGGCAGAAAAGGAAGAGTGAAAATCACAGTCCCTTGTCCATTTTTCTACTGTCATTTCTCCTTTGTGCCTGTCCGTCTTTCACCCTCAGTGGTCTGGTGTCTACCTGTGCCGGATGTTAGTCTAACCTTGCATTGTGCAGCCACCTCCGGGGAAAACGGCAGGGTTTCTACTATCGCACACAATTACATGCACATGCGCCCAGGCAGCGATGTGAAAACAAACGGATAACAACGCGTGCAGTTGTGATAAGAGGAGAAAGATGATTGTGTTTATGGTTATTGAATTTCGGCTAACAGGTTTTAAACAAATTTTTTCTCTAACTACGGAAAAAAAAACAACAACTAAAAGAATAAAAACAGATCGCTACACAATATTATCTTGTATATTGTAATTTCATGGTCTTATAAACACGACCACCTATATTTTAACCTATATGTAAATATTGACCATTAAAGCACCATGTAGAAATTAAATGCTTGTCATTAGGCCTGTTGCGATATATGGATGTCCATGTGAGAAAGCACCCTGCAAGGCATTATGGAAATCACCGTACTCATCATTCACTAAAGATTCATGATGGTGTTGTCTTGTGGAGGCCAAGCCAGTCTGCAATCCAACCATTATTCCACAGCCTGTCTGTGATATGCATTTTATACTCAGATTTTCTTTCATAACTCCTGTGAAGTGACTCCAGAGGAGTTATTTATTCATCCATTTTTTTTCATGCCGGTATTTACCAACTCTGCCAGTAATTGCTGGCAGAAATGAGATGGCTCAATAAAAGCCTGCTGGGTCATCAACAAAGCTTATTCAAAACCCACGTGGGGGTTGAAATGCTTATCGGCCATTGAACATCTCTCATCTCCCGTTCATTTCTCTCCGTGCCATTGTGGATTTAATTTAATCTGAGGCTATTCAAAGGTAAAAACACCAGTCAAATCAACAGCTCATTTAAAAGCTGATGTGCAACAGTGGCATGCATGTTGGGGGAATATTTCCGTCAGGTTTTAAAACTGCTCAATAATAGGGGAAAAAAGCATGACACTTTTCTGAATTATTTGGGTATAAAAAGATGACAACGCTTTTATTTTTGAGAATAAAATTTTCTAAATAAACTCAGATGAACAATGTCTGAGATTGAGCCTTTAAAGCCAAATAAAGGTAATTATGAGGAAACTTGACGTTTACAAAAAAAATGAAAGAAAATCGTTTTGGTTGTTTAAAAAAATAGAAAAAAAACATCTGTCTTACAAATTTTCTTTGTATTGTAATACATTTTCCAAAAAATACATTTCCCTCATGTAGTCTGCATTTTTATATACGGTGTGTAAAATATATTCAAATTGTAAATTTTATGTTCAGAAATATACTGACTTTGTTGAAGAGGTGGAGTTCTCAGAAGTATTTGTATCAAAAATCCTAAATTTTGTTTAGTTTTAGGGTTAATATTGTGGCACACTCCAGTAATCAGTAAATCTTTGGAAAGTGGTAAAGACTTTAAGCACTTGTCCTTCACCCTCGGCTGCTCTTTCCAAGCATAGTTGGGAGGGAGTGATCTCCAATCCTCCATTTCCTCAGTTACCTTCTCTATAACCTCTGGTGTGAATGCAAATACTGTTTTATGAAAAACAAAGTTAGAGCACTCTATGATAACGTGTGTTTTCTAATATACTTGAACTTATGGATACTTTATATCAGTTTTAACAATGCTGAAAAAAATCTAATTACATTATATGCGGTGGGTAAAGTGTTGAACATGTACTTGGTTTTCTTAGTTTCAATATTTCTAATGGGGCTACTGGCTTGAAAATGTTGGTAACCACCCATGTAATCCACATATACATAAAAGTAAAATCAAATTAGTCCACAAATGAAGTTATGGGTAAAGAACTGGAATGAACATGGTAGCAAGTATTAAAACTCGATGGAAAAGATGTGCAAAAAGACAGTAAACAGAGAAACCAGCTGAAATGTATCCGTATTTAAAAATTATTCCTGATGTTATGTACAAATCATTATCAGCTTGTTTAATATTAACTGTTAACTGCAGTCATGATTGATCAAAGCAAACAGACAGAAAGTATGCTAATGGCCATGGTTACAGATGCATTTCTAAACTTGTCTGATTCAGTGAGTTCCTTCAAAGCCCTAATTCATAAAGCGCATTCAAATCCTATCTTCATAATGCAGCTCATAATATTTCTCACAGAGCAATCAAACAAATTCCTTAAAAGAGTTTTCCTTGATCCAAGGAGCAATATCAGAGTTCCTATCAATAGCAAAGTATTTTTGTCAATCAAGGGGGCCTCTAAGAAGACTCACTGTGTAAGATTCCACTGATGAAGAAAAAACATGGTGAAGCTTGTCGGAAAGTTTGCCCCAGAAGTTTTGGATGAAACAAGTTTTGATTTCCAAGTAAATCAAAAGACCCAAAAATCCAGCCAGAGAAACATTCAATACAAACTGAAGGAAACACCTTTCAAACATTTCTGTAAAACGTAACAACAAAATGCATGGGTAGGAATTAATTGACACAACCCACATTTTGTTACTAAAAATGTCTTCTCTGCATTTTGAAGAAGGTTTGCCTTTTTCTTTTTACCTTGGTCTGCCCCTCTCCCCATGGTGAGTTTAAGAGCGTTGTCTGAGGCCTTCAGGAATAAGACTGTATATCAGCTTATCAGTTTAGTGAGAGATTTAAAGAGGTTTCCAAAGTATTTGAAATCAGCTATTCCACTGTACTGAACACTTTCTACAAGAGGACACTGAAAGCAACTTCCAACATACCCATGCCTAACTCATTTATCCTGAAACAGACCACAATATGCTAAGAGAAGTCTCCAGAAACCCTAAAATAGCATTACAGCATGTCCAGCATGTTATTGACACTGTTGATGTAAAAGTGTATGGCCATATATTCAGAAAGAGACTGCATAGGTTTAACTTTAGTTTCTAAGAAAGGCATGATGGCCAGATTTAATTTAGCCCCAGAGAAAATAGACAAGGACCTAAACTTCTGGACAGATGTTCTTGGAATAGTTGAGTCTTACACTGTCACCTATTGAAATCATCCTGTTTATTAAAATATACAATCTGACTACAGAAGAGTGTGGCAAGGTAGAAGCAGGGGCAGATGGTTTGCTAAACAGCTGTACAAGCTGCGAGCATCACAGCTTTACCTGGGTGCACATTCTAACAGGCTAGAGCAAATGTTAATGTGGTGCACAGCATGCAATGGTTGCAATCAGCAGCATTACAGACATTGGTCACATTCGCACATGACATGTGATTGTGACATGAACTCAAAAGTTTACAGTGTGGTGCTTGTGTAATGGATATTTGCTGTCCTGAAACCCACAGAGCAGTGATGTTTAATAGGCCTGAAATGACGAGGGAAATTAACAACACCTTTACACAGTAAAATGGGAATAAAGGCAGAGAGTAAGGACACACTTTTACATCTAGGAGACAACAGACTTATAGAGTAGTTTAGCAGATTAAAAGGAGAGTTTTGCTGCTATCTAATTAAAAATGGCAATGTGTTTATTCCCCTTTTGCTTTCCAATTTCAATGAATTCCCTTAGATGAGAATATAGGGAGACATGGACTTGACTCAGAATAAACAACACGAAAGGTTTATGTTTTTAGTCTTAAGTTTAACCAAACTAATGTCTTACATTCTGACTTAGAGTACAAGTTTAGAGATTAACATTTCAACATTTAAATTGCAGTCATGCTTATTATGCTGACTTTCATTCAGATTATGTGGTGCCATGCAAAATTATTCATACCAATTCAACATTTTCTCAATTTGTCACAAGATAACTGCAAGTCTTAATATATTTTGAATGAGATTGTGTGTGATAGACAAACTCAACACAATGCATGATTGTGAGGTGAAAGGAAAATGCCAAAAAACTGAACAGTCTCCCATGTACTTGTATTCTACCCCTTTGATTCATAATCTGCAGAACTACATTTAGTTTCAAGTCTCATGCAGCCTCTGCCACGTTTTCTTTCTCCAGGATAGTCCTGTGTTCAGCTCTATCCAACTTCCACTCTGACCAGCGTTCCTGTCCATATGAAGACCCAGCATGATGCTGCAGCCAACATTATCCACTGTGTGGATGGAGTGCTGATGGTGTGCAGGGTTACGTTTACTCCACGCGTATTTTGCATTCAGACCAAAAGGTTCAAATTTGGTAGCATCTGACCAGAGCACCCACATGTAGAGGACCCTACTCTTTCATCTTCTTAATTCAAAGCTTCAGATAATTGTTAAACACATTGATTAACCTACTCTATCCCTTGATCCCTTATCTTTCTGCTGTGTTCCTTGGTCTTCACTCTGAGGCTTTCAGAGAACAGCAAATTGGTTTTATGGAGGTTAAATGACTTACAGGTGGACTCTGTATAATAATCAGGTGATTTCCGAAGGTAATTGGTTGCATTTGATTTTATTTAGGGGCATTGGAGAAACGAAATCAAAAACAAATATGCAACAACACACTTTTTAAGATTTTTGCTTGGAATGCCAGGTTTATTCAGGTTTATCCCTTCCTTCCCATTCACAATTGTTGCTGACTTTGCATAAATGCTCAGTGAAATACATAGATGTCTGTAGGAAAAGATCAAGGGGTATTAACATTTTTCAAGAACCTGTAAATATAGTGAGTAGATAAAGTAATATATGATTAACTTTAAAGTCAAATTAAATGGCATGCACATTTTTTAATTCCGTTTTTTGCATTTTGTGTATGACAACAGGTATTAACATGTACGACTGAAAGAAAATCCATAACTTCATTAACGTTTTCTAATTTAACCAAATCAATAATAGGTCTAACTGTTAAATTCAAAGCCTGACTGACGGTGTAGATTCAGTTCTCCTCACCAACACAACTCTTCTCAGTCATACAATCAGTTCTCAATAAAGCAAACAATTAAGACCCCTAAGAACAATATTGCTTAGAAATCAACTCTAAAGGGCTCTGCCTGCCAAACCTTTTTTTCTTCTTTTCAGATTGTAAACTTGTGATCAAACTTCTTTCCAGCCGTTCTTTGTGAAACCAAATTGTTGCCACCTACTTGATGTTGAGTCGTTCCCAACTACATTTGACAAGCTGTCTGCCAAGACCTTTTTACTGTGAAGAGTTACACCAAAACACATTAGGAGCTTGGAAATGGACCCAGCTTGACAGCTTTCAAAAGGATTGCAGAGCTCAGAACTAACTGCCTGAAAAATATGTGACTGACAGATTTATTCTGAGATACATGCCTACATACATACAGAGTTACATGCCCCCTGTCACTAATTTGATCCCTATTTTTAGTAAAGTTTCATCACAATTGATGCAATTAACTAACCAAGGCTATTAAACACTACATCAATACAAATGCTAATTGATGAAAGGCTGGTTATAGGTTGGTCCAGCGGCTTAAAAAAAAATTAGCTTTATTGTCGCTGTGTCTCTCATTTCCAGGTGTAGTCTGGCAGACTTTGGATTCTGCACACAAACTCACTTAGTCTTGTCTGGCTCCGTGGCCATACATGCATGATTCCTCCCTGGAGGGTCTGACAGTCCAAATGGTTTGTGTTAAATGTTTAGCCTTAACAATAAATGCTTGCTGTATTCTTTGTGAACAATGCTGCAAGTCTAAGGACTAAGGAAGAAATCAATCAATCCGATTCAAGTCAGAACTCCAAAATGTTGACATCACTTCTATTCAGGAGAAACAGGTTGGTAAAATCACAAGATTACTTTAAACCTGAATTTTCCAGGGGTAGAGGGGTATGAATAATTTTGAGCTCAAAGCTAGCTTCACACTGTCTACGTTCCATGAACGCTCCATCATCCCTTGCCAAATGTGCGCTGTCCCAAACTGTATGCATGTAGGATTCGTTCATGCATCCAGACAGCCCCGCTCCCCTCCCCCCTTTATTTTGGAATATATAGGATTTGCTTTGCACTTCCTGTGTCTAACTTCCTTTCTGGCTCATGTGGTTTTTAGAAATTGACACATTTTGCTTCGTCACCCATCAAAAATAGACTCCTTATTTCTGATGGACGACGGAGGAGGGGTCTCCATGATGCCGCAGCACCATGGAGCCAGAGAAAATCGATCCATGTTTTTGGCTCCTGGCCACAAGGGACAAATAAAACCGTATGGTTGAGTGGAACACTGAGCCAAAGTTACTTGCACTCGTTACATAGAAAGAAAACATGCTCCACACCTGGACCAGAATTATATGCTTTATGAGGTTTTCTGTGGAGTATTTCTTTGGTTAAGATTTATAGCAATCTTACTTGAGATTTTGCAAACCATTTGTGTTTACAGAGTGCTGGCCATATTGCTCGATACCACTTGTTGGAGAATTTGCTCGATACCACTTTCAATATATTAAGTTAAGAAAACCCACGTTAACAAGTTATTGTTTTCAGCAAAATCTCTGGTGCCAGCCTTAGCAATTGTTTTGTAATATATATTTAAAAAAATATTTAAATTTACCAGAATTTGTTGGAACTTCACATTAATAATCCACAACTTTCTTTTTTACTGGGGCATCAATATGACGTGACACAGAAACCCATTTCTTTTGGCCACTGATCAGGATGGAGTCCATGTTTGGAACCACACGTTGCAAAAAGGATCATACGGAGGTCAAAGAAATCTTCATAGCTCCCAATAAAAGGAGTATGGCAAAAGAATGTTCACAAGTCTCTATTTCAACTATTAGACAGTATTTATATGTCAAACAGCAGTGAGTGAGGCTTTTTCTGTCCTCATCACAAATGCTAACCTGTAGAGTTTGCAAAACTGCACAGGAACCATGTGCCTTAGTCAGTTAAAGTCCTCCTTCATGTGTTTTATTTTTTTTTGAAAGGACTAATGCGATGAGGGAGGTTGAAATCAGCAATCATAGATATAACAGGTTTACTCCTACAGTGTGTTGTGTCCAATCCAATGGCAAGCTCAACACACCACACACAAACAGATCTCCCTCAGGAACATTCAGATGGCAGACGGGAAATCTTGCAAAACCTCTCGAGATCAAACGTGAGTTCAGAGGAAATAAACATGGATGACGAGGAAAAACAATGGCGACAGTTTGTAGACTCATTTTAACAGAGAAAACATTACAAAATTTGTAACATTACAAAAAGAAAAGACTTTGGCTAAAGGGGTGGAGAGAGCGTGAATAGGGCCTCTATGTTTGCTACACCCTGATAAAGAGGTTAGGCAGCCGGGCCTATGCGTCCTGGACAACCCCCAAAGGTTGTTGGTTCAAAGCTCAGTCCCCGAACGAGACCCTTGACCACAGCACGGCTTACTCCCCGTGTGCCACTCAGCATGGCACACATAAAGGGACCGGTTAAACGTAGTGATAAAGTTCCCCTCAGTGGGACTGTGAAGGGAAATATTAATTTTTATTTTTATGCTACTACTGTAACAGATACATCTATGTTATCTCTTCGAAAGAGGTTCAAACAAATGTGCAGGAGCTGCATATGGACAAAAAACACAACTGAACCCAAGGAAACCACATATAAGGCAGCACAGATATTTTCTGTAAAGTCATCTCACATAAAATGTTGACCATCATGCTGCTTTTCTCTGGACTACCAGATGTGTCCAGAGTTTTCAGTGTGTGAACACTTCTCATCTTCATATTTACCAGAAAGTTAGTCTGACAGAATACCAGCACAGTAAGAGCCACCCATCAGACTGTTACTCACCCATACTTGGAGCACTTTTGTCTCTGAATGGGTGTAAACAGTATGACAGATTCATTAAATGTCTTCATTTATAGCATCATTACTAAAATAACCATAACTATATCACCTTTTGATCACATGTACATATTGAATCTGCCAGATGAGTGCTTGGGGTGTTCTCAATGGTAACCAACAGGGGTATGCTCAGCAAACAAAAGTCACTGATCATGGCGATGAATATTCAGGAGAGGCCCAGGAATGTGTGCACAGCAGGTAGGAGTGGACCTGCTGCCAGCTGTCCACGAAGAGGAGATGGAGGATGGCGGGATGGTAATGAGAGCAGGCTCCATGTGAAGATTGTGACAGACAATGAAAATATATTTCTGAAGGTGACTGAGAATTAGTAAAGGAGGTGAGCAAAAAATACAGTCAGTAAAAGACATTAAGGGTAGAGAGACAGAAGACCAGGAACGTGGAGAGCATGGGTGAAACAAAGGACAAAGTGACAAAGAGTGAAGTTCTAATTAATTTTAATAAGGGAAACGAAAGGACATTTTCAAAAATTTAATAAGGGCCCCGTAGGGTTAAAGGTAAGAACGATTTCCAGTAGGTAGGTCAGGATTTAGATGTATATATGTAGCAAAGGAAGAGACAGCCCTGTTAGTAAGGTACAGCAATGGTTTTTACCTCAATAGTTTCCTCACACTGTACAGGCAAAACACTGGGTGTCCTTCCCATTGACAGGACATGCAAATAAACCACAGAAACATCTCAGGGTGCAGCTAGCAGATATTGTTTTCTTCTTCTTAGTGCCTGCCCCCAGTGGTATTCCATATTAACTGTAGTAGAAACCACCTCTGGTAAAGTAAAAAATAACAACATCTACAAGAAGTCCAGAAGTCTAAAAGGTAACTGTGAAAGGAAGCCAAGAGAGACAGCAGCATTTACATTTTTACTTTTATTTTTGGCCTTTCTGACACGCTCATTCTCTGCTGCTTCAGAACTAACTTTAGATTAGATTAGCTTGTTTTTTCATTATTTTAAATTGTGCGCAACTCTGTCCGTGTCTTTGCCACTGTCACGCCAGAACATTCCCACTGTGGGACAATAAAGGAATTTCTCACTCTCATTTAATTTGCTGTCTTTATTTGCTTAGAGCTGCTCTGCTAGATGATAAATACATACACGGAAGATGCAGGGAGACATTCAGGTCTGCAATCAAGTGGAAGCTGTTAAACTAAGCAGTGCTGGAATCTCAGGAAGCCCCCCCCCCCCTGGTGTTAGGTAGACAGTTGTATGGCATTAAAGTGGCTTTAAAAGCAGGACAGGCTGGAGAGTAGGGAAATAATGAAACAGCAAACTCAGTTATCTTTTAAAAAGGAATCTAGAAATAGAACATTCCTCTTAGTCTGGTTAACCTAGAGTGAATCAGAGGACACATCAGAGATCCAAAGCCTAAAAATTCAAAGTATCAAGCAGGTCGAGTTGCTCTGTGAGCGTAGGAAGGGTCAGGCCCATCAAAGCCTTGTGCCACCACAACTACAAAAAGGGCAGACATATGCCTTCTAGACTATTTACCAAACTGGGCTGTTAAAAAGTATTTGCCCCCCTCACAGATTTATTCTGCTTTTTTAGCTTACTTGTCCAACTGAAATGTTTAAGATCATTCAAACACATTTTAGTGTCAGATAAGGATAGTTTCAGGACATATAAAATTAAGTAATTGAATTATTGGCTTCCCCTACTTGTCACTAAAGAAGGGAAAAATAGTTCTGGATCATTCTCAATATCTGTAGCTGTGAAAAAATGAATTTTAAAGCATTGGCAAAAGTATATGACCCTAACTATTAACTTAGATTTTAAATGTACTGTTAACGCTCCCTGGTGTTCTCTCACTGTCTGTATGTGTGCTTATTTGTATCCAAATCAAGATAACAATAAATAAAAGTCATAGACAATGTTAAAGATAACCCTAATGATTAATATAGTCTAATTGAACTGGAGCAATGTAAATCTTGATTTTCTGTTTCAAAGAAAGGCAATTAGATCGTGTTATATTTCAGTTTTAAACTTTTGTGCTAACAGCATCGTGAAAACATGGTGTTTTTACTCAAGGTTATATCATACAATGAGAATCTCACCCAGGCTCTTCCGTCATTTCCACTTAGATTATTTTAGTGTTTTGTTAAAGTTTGTGTGATTATCCAATATATTCAAGTGTAAGAAAAAACTGAAGAAATCTTTGAAGGAGCAAATTAAGTTTCTCAGCGCTGTAATTATTGTTCTGCATGCACAAATGTGGCATCTTGATCATTTTCCACAGTCCTGTCATGCACAGAAATGCTAAGAGGACTCTGCAGTCGTTGTTTATTTGTCATCAAAGTTGGACAAAACACTGAGTATGCAGGGCTGGTGCCCAGCTTTGTGACACGGTGTGGAGAACAGTCTACTCGTCATGAATGTGAAGACAAGAGAAAAATCTAGTCTACCTGTGGTACGTTTTGTCTCTGTGTAACAGCTGTAGGAACCTAATGGAGCTGTCTATCTGCAGCAGAACCAGCCTATTTACTCTGCAGCAGGTTTCATAATTTCCTAGAGGAGGAGTGGCACAAGTTCCCTGTATTGGGTGGGAAATAAATCCCTGGTCAGCAGTTAGTGTTTAGATTGAGAGCACAGTCTACCCTGCACAACACTCCAAGCAATATCTTGTTTTTAGAACCAGTGTGGGATGGCTGACTGACTTGGGACATTTGGCCAATAGTGGGTGTTAAGGAAAAGAGAAATGGAAACTCTTTAGCCTTGCAGGTAAAATGGTCCCCGTGTAGAAAGCATCACCTCTCAGCTGCCAAGATCAACCACTCTGCAACGGACCTTTTCAAACAAATTGCACAAAGTGAGACAATTTCTTGTTCATTTAGGGAAGAAAATAAATCACACAACAGAGATAAGTAGGCACCTTAATTGGTGGATCAAGCTGAAAAAAAAGAGCCTGCTTTCATAGCCCTGGTAACGTGTTATGCAAACACAGATGCAGGGCTTTCAGTGTCCACAGAGGGACAGGTTAATCTCTGCAGCTGTGCCTTGTCTCCATGTCACACGTTGGGACTAAACCTTTGAGTCCTCCTGCAGGTCTTTACTCAGTTACAGCCGGCTAAGATAAAATCGGTACCAGCCTGAGAACAGAGGCTGCGCCTCATATACACGCTTTACTTATGTAAACAACAAGGCATGACCCTTCTAGTAAATTACGACATGAAACCGTGAATCTGAGATGCTTCTGTACAGTCCTAAACTTTTATGAACCAAGGTGAATAGTATAAGTATAAGTATATTGAGTTCAGCTGTAGCACTTTATCATAGTTTAAAGTCGTGGCCAACATTTTCAAACTGACACAAATGTTGTTTTTCTCAAGGTTTTCTGCTTTAGAGTTGTCAAATAATTTCTTCAAATGTTTCTGGAGCATACTACAATTCAGCAATAACTTCAGAAGTTAAAATTTTCACAGAAAAAGTCAACATGTTCAGTGGTCGTTTCTTTTTCAGCACTTCTGCAATCCAATATGGCATACCGGATCTCAGCTTTTAGACCAAAATCAGGTTTAATAAGTCAAGTTTAAGTCAAGTTAGTTGTAAAGCACATTTCAGCACCAAGTTATTTCTAAATACCCTTGCATACCCTCAAACCCTCGCATATTTGTTCAGTGTCGTAGGAACACACAATGTCCCACTTAGCCTTATCCTGCATTTACATTGTAGCATAAACATTGTTTTCAGACATGTTAAATGAGCAGCATAGCTCTCAACCATCATGTAGACGGTACTCGTGTGCCACAGCTTTGTAATTGAGCCATCTGCAACTCAGAAATTGAAATAATGACCCTGTGAAATTGTTACTTAAGCTAACAACATGATATGCAGACAGATCATTAATCTCATATGCTAGGGCCTTAACTGTGATGAAGTATTAGAGACTCTCCCAAATTTATAACTTCAATCTTTTTGCATTTTTATTGAAAATGTTGGACTTTATTTACCTGACTCTCGCCAGATGGATGTAGGTCTGCCAAACTACACGGCGCCACACATCCATCTGGAATCGCTGCCAGTGGGAGGGATTTCAGTACCACATAAAACGGACGAGCCAATCAGGATCACGGGGCGGGTGAAGAACACCAGAGAAAGGCTTTGAGGCTTTTGTTAGTGGAAACAACGGTTTTGGTTTCGATGTGAGTGGTTGAAGTAGCACATCAGTAAAGATGACGGACAAGTGGTTTATCCAATCATATGCAAGGATTTTTGTAAAGGCTCCTCCTTGATGAAATACATCTCCAGTGGAGCAATTCCAGATGTTTGTGTGGAGCTCTGCGGAACAAAAGCCATCTGGTGAGAGTCAAGTTAGGACTTTATTAATTCAGTTAAATTTTCAATTCAATTTTATTTATAAAGCGCCAATTCATGAAACATGTCATCTCGAGGCACTTTACAAAGTCAAATTCAATCATATTATACAGATTGGTCAAAAATGTCCTATATAAGGGAACCAGTTGATTGCTTCAAAGTCCCGACAAGCAGCATTCACTCCTGGAGAAGCGTAGAGCCACATGGAGAGTCGTCTGCATTGTCCATGGCTTTGCAGCAATCCCTCATACTGAGCAAGCATGAAGCAACAGTGGACCTCATAAAACTTCAGCATTTGTAAATGTCTGACTTTACAAATTCAGAGAATATCAGTTTTAATACCATCTCGGAAAACCATACATTTTTCTCACAGGGATATACAAGCTTCTTCTTGGAAACGTAAAATTAATCTTTTTGTCTTGTTGAACTTTACTGGTCTGTGGCCATTACTGTTATTTTTTTCTATACTGGCCCTTCTTTCCAAGAAAATCAATCTCATGGCATTTTTTTTTCTCTCTACCTAGTTGCCACCAAAGAGGCATTGAAGCCTCAAAACCTTTGGCCCTGGCTGTAGATGGTGTTTATTTACTTCTGCCTGGAAAGAATGTTTAGAAGAAGTTTCTTCTATCTGATGAGTGAAGCTGGATAAGGTAGGAGGAAAGGAAAGTACTACTCCACGCCTAAAGTGTAATCTTTCACCTTCCCTTGAAGTAGACAAGCTGATTGTTTCTTCAGTCCTACTGAGCAGTGAGTGAAACATTTTCTACCAGAGTATAAACTGAAGTCTGTGAGACCAAAACATATAGGAAAAGGATAGATGTGGCAACAAACTATTAAATGAAATGGTAACTGGGGAAAGCTAAAGCCGATGTTTCTCTTTATTAATAACAAAACAACCAGAAGCAGAACTGGTTCTGTCATAATCACTTGTGTCCTGTTGCTATAAAGTTTAAAATATAAATAAAAACGTGCTCAACAATTTCAGCCTTTTTTGTGGAGGAAAACCTTTCATTCAACAAATTCATCCTGTGTTCACCTTGTCTCGGAGAAGACAAGGTGAACACAACTGAGGTTGTTTTTGTCATATTTAAAGAGACATTTTCGTTTCAGATTCAACCAAAAGTTTCTGCAAAGACCGTGCTGAGAAACGTCCTTAGAGCAGAACAAGGAAGTGATATCAACCTGTCGAGTTTTACCAGATTATCTCAAACGCTGATTTCAGCAGGCAAGAGGCCAATCATAAGTCTGGATGAGCTGCAGAGATCCACAGTGCCGGTGGTAGAATCTGTTGGTGGGACAAATCTGCACTTTATAGAAGTGGCTTTGCAGTTTACCAAAGCCGCATATGGGATGAAGCAAACAAATTTAAGTAGGAGCTCCGATTAGGGGAGAACAAAACAGAAAGGAGACAATTTATATAATTTGTTGTTAATGTTACAGCCCTGAATCTTCTGAATCTTGTCCGATTGATTTTGTTTCTGATAAAGCAAAGAAAACAAAACAAAACTAATGTGGAACATTACCCTGAAGTCACAATCTCAGCCATATTACAACGTGGTGGCAACATCATGCAACTAGAGATGCTTTTCTTTAGTGGAAAAAAGAGGAAGCTGCTCAGCTTTGAAGGAAAGATTGATGGAACTAAAGAAGGGAAAACCCTGGAAGAAAACCAGCTCACACTTACAGAGGACAACGTGCAATGCATTATGAATAGCAATGTCTTATGAACCACCATAAACATATGGCTGCAATGAAATAGCTTGGCTTAACTAAACAAAGTATCATTCATTTTCCTTCCACTTCACATTTATGTAATATTTTGCAGGCCTGTCACAAAACATTGCAATAAAATCCATTGCAGTCTTGTAGGGTTGTAATGTGAAAAATATGTAAAAAGAGGAAAAGAACCCTTTAGCAGGGAACTGTAAGCAAAGAAGGTTCCGAAAACCAAACAATAACGTAAAAAGATTTTTAAAAATGTTTAAATTCATAGAACAGTAATCATATTCCGTAACTGTTGTATGGGGAAGCATTTATAATGTGGATAACTACAGTGTGCCCAGAATTTCTGATTTATTTTACATCTGGCACATGAATATCTATATCTATATCTATATAGATAAATAGATAGAGATTTGTTTGATGAGGATGAATATATATATATATATAAATATATATTCATGCCAGCAGACCAGCTGCTGCCATAGGGCCAGTATCTTGGCAAAAGGCTCATTGATTTGAGTTGCAAATTAGTTGCTGAATCTTTTCCAGAAAGAAACTGTCTTTGTCAAAAATTTTATCTGCAAACACATTTTTGGAGGAAAAGGAGAAGAGAAATGCGACTAAACTGTTGCAGAGATGGTGATTCTGCTGCACGGACAAGTCACAGTAAAGAATTCCAAACTAAAATAAGCTAAAAGTGTAACTTTCTGGTAGAGGGAATAATTCCTATCATGGTTTGGGTTTGGACACTTCAAAGTTACATTCTCAGCTGAACTAACCAACAACAACAAAACAAATCTCAAAAACCAGAATATCTCCTCTTTGATGCCTTTGAAATGAGGCACCACTTGAGACAGATGTGGGGAGATGTGGAGAATTAGGTGAGTGCAACTGAAAGGGAAGATGGACAAGACGTGGTTCTCAAGTACTATACCACATTTCCTTGGTCTTTCATCACCACTGCATTATGACACTTACCTCAGAGTCTAAAAGAAAATCAGTGAGGAAGCCTGCTGTTTTAAGGTGGGCACATCTTTTCCCCTGAGCTGTTCCAACAAAACGCAGTGATAAATGGTGATTTCTAAAAACCAGGAACCTTTTTCTGTACAAGGACCCTGAGCTAACAGGAGGGCCTGGAGGAAATGAAGCATATTGTTGTGTTGACAGGCAGCTTTTTGTCTGCTTGACTTCAGATGACTGCAGAGCCTGATCCCCTCAGTCTTAGTTGGAGGTGGCTGTGAAAGACGAGGAGCTAGAATGGAAATGATGTAAGAACCCATTACCCTCTTGCCCTCTTGACTCACTCACATACAAACACAGGATCACACACAAACCAGGATACAGGTAAACCATCAGTCAAAACACACACACACACACACACACACACACACACACACACACACACACACACACACACACATATGCGTAACAAGTGCTTTCCCTGGAGGATGAAACAGAAGAAAAAAAAAACTTTTTTCATCTTGCCTGTGCTACAGGTACTGCATCTTAAACACATTTGTTTGATTTCATGTTTGGGATTTAGTTTGAGATTTAGTTCTTTCTTCTGATTATTTCTTGCTTCACATCCAAATGACATAGAATGGTATCCTAAGATGAAAACATGACATGCTTGCTGAGATGTTTGAGGCAGGAGTTACTAAGCATTATCTTCCATTCCATATAATTCCATATGATTTCTTATAAAAATAAAGGATATAATTTCATCTCCGAGTGGCTCAGGGTCAAGGTAGTTTAGGTATACAGACAGGAAATTTTAATGATCTTCGGAGTGTGTGTGACGGCCGAAGCCTCGCTCCCCAGCCATACCATGTTGAGATTGCTTGTGGGTTTTGACAGGCATTAAAGCGGCTCAATATTATGTCAAAATGTCAGAGTTTGTTGGAGAGTTGCGGCTTGTCCAGGTTTATGTCCAGGTATACAGGACTGTCTCAGAAAATTAGAATATTGTGATAGAGTTCTTTATTTTTTGTAATGCAATTAAAAAACATGAAATGTCATACATTCTGGATTCATTACAAATCAACTGAAATATCGCAAGCCTTTTATTGTTTTAATATCGCTGATTATGGTGTACAGCTGAAGAAAACTCAAATATCCTATCTTAAAATATTAGAATATTTCCTCAGACCAAGTAAAAAAAAAAAAAAAATTATAACAGCAAAACAAAATCAAACATTTGAAAATGTCCATTAATGCACTCAGTACTTGGTTGGGAATCCTTTTGCACAGATTACTGCATCAATGCGGCGTGGCATGGAGGCAATCAGCCTGTGGCATTGCTGAGGTGTTATGGATGCCCAGGATGCTTCAATAGCGGCCTTTAGCTCATTTGCATTGCTGGGTCTGGTGTCTTTCAGCTTCTTCTTCACAATACCCCACAAATAGGGTGTTTTCACTGACGTCACTGGCCAACTTCCGGTCCGCCATATTGGGTGGCACACTTCCTTATCTGTAGTTGTCTTACACGTATTATCGTATCGCGAATGGATAAGTACGCCAGCACGCTAGAGCGACCAGATAAGGACGTATATCTGAGGAAATGTTCCGTGATCGACCATATGGACCCGTATGCCCTCCACGGTGCCTTGTTTAGCCGTAATCCAGATGCATTACCTGGTATTCGGTGAAAACCCTCTGCACACTCTTGAGGAAATGAGAGCTTACAAGGGTCTAGAGGCTCACAACCAGTTCACATCTGGTTATGTACATCAAGGAAATCGCCATCATACGTGGACGGGTGAGTTTTAATAAGATGGTAAAAATGTAAACAATCCGGCGCAAATGTGTCGCATGCTTCTGCGGTGGCTGGCGGCCGGCGGCGGGCGGTGCGCGAAGGCGCTTGGCTGCAAGGCCGATCGACGCCGCTCGCGGCTTTAATTATTTAAGCAGAACAATGACCAGTGCAAAATTAAGTTGTATTTACCGTATTGGCGCCGGTAGGAGCTGCAGATCATAAAGCCAGCAAACAGTGGGAACACAGCAACTCGTTCAAAGGTAAGCTGC
Source organism: Fundulus heteroclitus (assembly GCF_011125445.2). NCBI lineage: Eukaryota > Metazoa > Chordata > Actinopteri > Cyprinodontiformes > Fundulidae > Fundulus > Fundulus heteroclitus. Next base: position 7,327,229 of record NC_046367.1, read on the forward strand.
GCTCAGACGGGCTCTGGCCCATGCTAACCGTCAGTGCTAACAACCACTCGCGCATGTAATGTACTTTTAACTTGCTGCTATGTGTTTCAAACGTTTAGAACACACTCTCATTGACATCGGGATACTGTGGAAAGTTATGTTCGGTCGACTTACAGCCGCGATCCAAGCGAGCCGACGATCTCTTTGTTATCACTAACAGTTGTTCTCCGTGGTTGCGCCTCCAGGCAGGAAAGCGGTGGAAAATTAATCTGTTTCTATGTTTTTCCCATGGCGATCATGTGTTGCGCTGTTACAGCCCACAATACAGCAACGGTTTACCATGGTTGAAATCAAGTTAAGGTGAAATTAATCAAATTAAAACACGGCTGAGAGAGGGAGTACAGTATGCGGTAGTAATAGGCAGTAGAGGCGGCGGAGGCAGTCAACATGACAGCCGCGGAAAGTAATAAGTCATAACGCCCAAGCCCTATTATTAATATATTCTTCTTATATGTTTTAAATACTTAACAGTTAATTACCTGTGACAAAGTGAGCACCGCAGACTCTGGCGTATTCCAGCTTAACACCGTCCAAATCGGACCTGGATATCCGTGTCAGCCATAGGTGACGGCGTTGTTCAGACAGCTGTTTTTTTTTTCACACTGATTCACTATTACGGCTGGTAGGCGATAGAAAGAGCGTTGATCTCCACCTCCACGGGCCGTGCAACCAACCATTAAACACGTTTTCCCCATTGTTCACTTCCAATACTGCCTAAGGCGTCATACAATGCAGGTCAACGGTGCGAAACGACTGCCACCCAATATGGCGGACGCGCTGAGTAGTCACGTGAGCGTGACGTCAGCTGAAAACCCTCTATTCTCTATGGGGTTCAGGTCAGGGGAATTGGCAGGCCAATCAAGGACAGTAATGCCATGGTCAGTACACCAGTTACTGTGAGAATCTTTTGTCGTCTCTTAACCACTACCATACTTGTGATTTAGTTTACTGAACCAAGCTGAGTGTTTTTCAAGGCTCAGGAAACCCTGCAGTGTTTCGAGTTAATTAGACAATTCAAGTGATTAGTTGAATAGCTTACTAGTATACTTTTTCACGATATTCTAATATTTTGAGATAGGATATTTGAGTTTCTTAAGCTGTGAGCCATAATCAGCGATATTAAAACAATAAAAGGTTTGCGATATTTCAGTTGATTTGTAATAAATCCAGAATGTATGACATTTCATGTTTTTTAATTGCATTACAGAAAATAAAGAACTTTATCAGAATATTCTAATTTTCTGAGACAGTCCTGTATGTAATATGTTTTCTTTAAATAAGGGGGCATTAGAACTCCCCCCACCCCAACATAAAATGGTTTTACCATTAGGACGGGTGGCTGCTAGCCTCGTGAGACCACCCTGATCTCGCGAGCTTTCAAGGTTTCACTCGCAGATCAGTCTGGCTACTCTCCGTTAAAGAAAATTTGGAGCCGTTCACCAAACGAACGTCCAATCAGCGTTGGCTTTGAGGCGGGTTGAGGTGTGACGCAACGGGAAGCGCGACAGTTCAGTCTAAAGAACATGGCGGCTTCAGCCGATGAAACTAGCGTTAGCGTGGCTATCGAGCAAGTTTTATCGGAATTACAGAGTATTTCTTTGCTGAGCTAACGAGCCTTTACCTGCAGCAGCAAGAGTAGCTTGGCTTGTGGTTGTGTTTTCGTCGTCGCTCGTAACAGAGCGACGAGGAATCTGATTGGTTCATTTGGCCCGTCTATCACCAACATAGGCCAATCAGCTAACCAGTATTTTCGCCCCTTCCCAAAATTACTTCAACGGAAGGTTTCCAGATGGATATGCGAAGCAAATCTATCTGGCGGAGTCAGGTAAGGTGGCTGCAACTTTGAAAGTTCGTTCCGCTGCAAACTAAGAATCACAGGTGCACAGAAAAAAAAGAGAAAAAGAGAAGATGACACCAAAGGCTTGAGGGATTTTATGAGCAAATATTTTTTTAAAACTGAGGATGAGTCAGGAACAGCTCTAGGAACGGAATTGCAGAGGAATGATGCCCATCCAGAGCCAGGTAAGAAGCAATGCGTTTATCAATGTGATTTTAAAGTATAGCATCTGCTAGCTAGTGTAAGGGGGAAAACACCTTTTATTTTACAGAAATACTTAAGCTTAGTGCCAAAAGAGCAGAAAGCAGAGAGAGGGCTGGACGCAGCGTGTGTTTTAGGAGGAGGCAGAGAGAGCCATCCCTAGCGATAACAGAGACAGTGCAGGTGGAGGGGCTTTCTGCCCGATTGGATAGTCTAAATATAGTCGCTCAGAGATGGATCACAGCCTTAATTTCAATGGCAAACAAAAATTATTTTTTCTGATCGAATGAATGTTGTGCGTTTAATGGCAAAAAGGAAGCCTTTCTCAGCAATGGCAAATGAACTGCCAGCAGATTCAGAGGGCAGAGAATTCCCAAAGTATCTAACATATTCTACCTCTTGCAATGAAAGGGAAAAAAATTCAGTGCACCTCTGCGCAATTGTCAAAGGAGTTAGTGGCAAAAGTCAGTCACACCCAGGAGAAGGGTGGCTGGGAGGTTGACGTTGTGCCACCTGCGGCCGTGAGAGCAGCTTTGCACCTGTGCATCACTGCGGCTGTGTTTTATTACTGGGTAGAAAGATAGGGTTTTTCTATATAGAATCAAATCTGTACAGAGGTGGGTAGTAACTATATATATTTACTGAGTAACCTTTTACGTTTACTTGAGTAACCTTTTGAGAAAACATTACTTTTAGGGGTAGCTTTACTGTACTCTACTTTTTACTTTTATTTGAGTTATATTATTACTAAAGTATTGCTACTCTTTCTTACTACGCATTGCTTTGTTAGCGTTGTTATTTTAATGTTATTTTCTATCTGGTGAGCTTATTGAGCAATTTGGAGGTCAAATGACTACAGAAAACAATAGATATTGTCACTGGAAATACTTTACACTGTTCTAACATATACATTAACCTCAATAATTTTCCTTTAACGTTTTATGTAGAAGAAAATACTTAGAAAAGTGTTTCTTTTGTCTTTATTGTCTTTAGTATATCTTTTGTCTATAAAATACCAGAATTTGCACATAACCCTATAGTTGTGCCTGTCTGATTACATAACTTTTAAATATTAAATGATCAGCTGTTACGATTAATTACTCAGCACTTGTGTAGCCTTTTCGCTGAATACTTTTTTATTGTTAATTGAGTAATTTCTTGGGTGACAACGTTTTATTTTTACTTGAGTAAAAATATGTTGGAATAGAGCTACTCCTACTTAAGTACCTGGGTCAAGTATCTTTTGGTTACTTGACCCACCTCTGAATCTGTAAGCACCTGGATCCAAGCACCTGTAGGTGTTTGTGAGATTGCACCTGTGTATGTAGTTTTATTCATGACAAAAATGCTCAGTAGTGCTTGTGAGGAGCCAAAGACCAGCCCCCCAGAACGCCAAAGCAGACACCGGGGAAACCAGAACCCCAGATGCCCGAAAGGGCCCCCAGAGCCCAGAGGATTAACCTGATTATGACTGTCACCACCTAGAGTGGCATAACTGTATAACAACTGCACAACTGAGTGTTCTTGGAACTTTTACTGCAAGGTTCTCACTGTCCACTTCAGTGAACACCAATGGTCATACTGTACTCCCAGCGACATTCCAGTTTCCCTCTTGGAATCATTTCTTTTTTTTCACAGGATATTGGACCTTTCTGCATTGTTTTGCTTGGAGATGCTTATAGCCGTTAGCCACTTCCTTGCTTTATCTCCTGCTGTGCATGCACAGTAAACACAAAACGCTTTATTTACTAACAAATTGAGCAAAAACAAAGCATAAAACACCAAAATAACACCCAATGCGCCAGAAGTACATGATAATCTTTCATAAAAACCTTTTATGCAACCAGAGCGAGCTACTGACATATAACCTTTTTAAAAAGTCAAATAATGTGGCTGTGCACCTTTAAAGGTTGGTCTACATGCAGTTGAACTATGGAGTGTCCTTGGTTTTTGAAAGTCAGCTTTTCCAATATTGCTTCCTTTTTTTTGGAAAAAAATAATCACCATGTTCCATATGTCGTGTGTTCTTTTTTACTTGGGATCCGTCCGTCCGTCCGTCCGTCTTCTTCCGCTTATCCGGGGTCGGGTCGCGGGGGCAGCAGCTTCAGTAGGGAGGCCCAGACGTCCCTCTCCCCAGCCACTTGGGCCAGCTCCTCAGGAGGAATCCCAAGGCGTTCCCAGGCCAGCCGGGAGACATAGTCCCTCCAGCGTGTCCTGGGTCTTCCCCTGGGCCTCCTCCCGGTGGGACGTGCCCGGAACACCTCTCCAGGGAGGCGTCCAGGAGGCATCCTGACCAGATGCCCGAGCCACCTCAACTGGCTCCTCTCGACGTGGAGGAGCAGCGGCTCTACTCTGAGTCCTCCCCGGATGACTGAGCTCCTCACCCTATCTCTAAGGGAGAGCCCAGACACACTACGGAGAAAACTCATTTCAGCCGCTTGTATCCGGGATCTCGTTCTTTCGGTCACAACCCAAAGCTCGTGACCATAGATGAGGGTAGGAACGTAGATCGACCGGTAAATCGAGAGCTTCGCCTTTTGGCTCAGCTCTCTCTTCACCACAACGGATTGGTACAGCGCCCGCTTCACAGCAGACGCTGCACCAATCCGCCTGTCGACCTCCCGCTCCATCTTCCCCTCATTCGTGAACAAGACCCCAAGATACTTGAACTCCTCCACTAGGGACAGGACATCCTCCCCAACCCGGAGAAGGCACTCTACCCTTTTCCGGTTCAAGACCATGGTCTCGGATTTGGAGGCACTGATTTTCATCCCGGCCGCTTCGCACTCGGCTGCGAACCGCCCCAGTGAGAGCTGTAGATCACGCCCTGATGAAGCCAATAGGACCACGTCATCTGCGAATAGCAGAGACGCAATCCTAAGGCCACCAAAACGGATCCCCTCAACACCTTGGCTGCGCCTAGAAATTCTGTCCATAAAAGTTATGAACAGAATCGGTGACAAAGGGCAGCCTTGGCGGAGTCCAACTTTCACCGGAAACGAGTCCGACTTACTGCCGGCAATGCGGACCAGACTCTGACACCGGTCGTACAGAGACCTGACAGCCCTTATTAAAGGGTCCGGTACTCCATACTCCCGGAGTACCCCCCACAGGATCCCCCGGGGGACACGGTCGAATGCCTTCTCCAGATCCACAAAGCACATGTAGACTGGTTGGGCAAACTCCCATGCCCCCTCAAGAATCCTGCTGAGGGTATAGAGCTGGTCCAGTGTTCCACGGCCAGGACGAAAACCACACTGCTCTTCCTGAATCCGAGATTCGACTATCCGACGGACCCTCCTTTCCAGAACCCCTGAATAGACCTTACCAGGGAGGCTTAAGAGTGTGATTCCTCTGTAGTTGGAACACACCCTCCGGTCCCCCTTTTTAAATAGGGGGACCACCACCCCAGTCTGCCAATCCAGGGGAACTGCCCCCGATGTCCACGCAATGTTGCAGAGCCGCGTTAACCAACACAGCCCCACAACATCCAGAGCCTTAAGGTACTCAGGGCGAATCTCATCCACCCCCGGGGCCTTGCCACCGAGGAGCTTTTTAACAACCTCGGCAACCTCAGCACCAGAGATGGGAGAACCCGACCCAGAGTCCTCAGGCTCTGCTTCCTCAATGGAAGACGTGTTGGTGGGATTAAGGAGGTCTTCGAAGTATTCCGCCCACCGACGCACGACGTCCCGAGTCGAGGTCAGCAGCACACCACCCCCACTGTAAACAGTGTTGGTTCTGCACTGCTTCCCCCTCCTGAGACGCCGGATGGTGGACCAGAATCGCTTCGAAGCCGTACGGAAGTCTTTCTCCATGGCCTCTCCGAACTCTTCCCACGCCCGAGTTTTTGCCTCGGCGACCAGCCGAGCCGCCTGCCGCTTCGACTGCCGGTACACATCAGCTGCTTCCGGAGTCCCACAGGCCAAAAAAGCCCGATAGGACTCCTTCTTTAGCTTGACGGCTTCCCTCACCGCTGGTGTCCACCAGCGGGTTCGAGGGTTGCCGCCACGACATGCACCGACAACCTTGCGGCCACAGCTCCGACTAGCCGCCTCAGCAATAGAGGCGTGGAACATGGTCCATTCAGACTCAATGTCCCCCGCCTCCCTCGGGACGTGTTTAAAGTTCTCCCGGAGGTGGGAGTTAAAGCTCCGCCTCACAGGGGACTCCGCCAGACGTTCCCAGCAAACCCTCACAGTACGTTTGGGCCTGCCCGGTCGGACCGGCTTCCTCCCCCGCCATCGGAGCCAACTCACCACCAGGTAGTGGTCGGTGGAGAGCTCCGCCCCTCTCTTCACCCGAGTGTCCAAGACATGCGGCCGCAGGTCAGATGAAACGACAACAAAGTCGATCATTGAACTGCGACCTAGGGTGTCCTGGTGCCATGAGCACATATGGACACCCTTATGCTTGAACATGGTGTTTGTGATGGACAATCCATGACGAGCACAGAAGTCCAACAACAGAACACCACTCGAGTTCAGATCAGGTGGGCCATTCCTCCCAACCACGCCCCTCCAGGTCCCACTGTCATTGCCCACGTGAGCGTTGAAGTCCCCCAGCAAAACGAGGGAGTCCCCAGGAGGGGCACTCTCCAGTACCCCTTCCAAGGACTCCAAAAAGGGTGGGTAATCTGAACTGCTGTTTGGCGCATAAGCGCAAACAACAGTCAGAACCCGTCCCCCCACACGAATGCGGAGGGAGGCCACCCTCTCGTTCACCGGGGAAAACCCCAACGTGCAGGCACCGAGATGGGGGGCAACAAGTATGCCAACCCCAGCTCGGCGCCTCTCACCATGGGCAACTCCAGAGTGGAAGAATGTCAAGCCCCTCTCAAGGAGACTGGTTCCGGAGCCAGAGCGGTGCGTCGAGGTGAGTCCGACTATCTCTAGTCGGAACCTCTCAACCTCGCGCACAAGCTCAGGCTCCTTCCCCACCAGAGAGGTGACATTCCACGTCCCAAGAGCCAGCTTCTGCAGCTGAGGATCGGAACGCCAAGGTCCCCGTCCTCCACTGCTACCCGTTGCACATTGCACCCGACCCCTTTGGCCCCTCCGACAGGTGGTGAGCCCATCGGAAGGGGGACCCATGTCGCCTCTTCGGGCTGAGCCCGGCCGGGCTCCATGGGCAAAAGCCCGGCCACCAGACGCTCGCCAACGTGCCCCACCTCCAGGCCTGGCTCCAGAGTGGGGCCCCGGTGACCCGCGTCCGGGCGAGGGAACACGAGGTCCAATAATTGTATTCATCATAAGGGGCATTTTGGGCTGCACTTTGTCTGGTCCCTCACCTAGGACCTGTCTGCCTTTTACTTGGGATTCCACTGAAAATACTGGTTCCCACAAACAGATTACGAATGACTGCAATCACAGAGTTAATGAAAGAGCCACAGTACAGTATCAATGTGAAGTGGGAATGGTCATTTCAGAAAGTCCTAACAAAGTATTGTAGAGACAGTCATTTATACAAATTTATTTACCATAAATGAAGAGTATAATATTCCAGAAAAAAAAAAAACATTACTGCTGTTGTGAGTCCAGACATAGAGTTTCTGTTGATATACATGTTAATGTTAGGGTGTTGGTTCTTCAACTTTGTCTGACTAATTTTGTTTCTGATAAACCTAACTGTTCATCAACATTGCGCTACATTGATGACCAACTTGGTTTTGCAATTAACTGAAGCACAATAACTTAACTTGAAGCTAGATGAAAACCTGGTAAAAACAGATTATTTTATGACTTGATATTTCAAAGACCTGAACTGAAACGAGTGTGTTCTTTCTTTTTATTGTGACTGTATATAAAATACAAAGCTGCAACACATTAATTTATTTAGCTGCCATAGTACAGTCTTTGAATGTACACAGCCCCATAGTATTTTATATTTTCACTTACTTTACCAACCTGTCTGTTACAATTAACATGTATGGATCATGTAGAACTATCTGTATTCACAATGTCTTTACTGGAATAATTATATGTGTTGTGTGCTGTTTGATGTTTTTAGGAACACTCAGATTTTTTCTCAGGTTGTATATTTTAAATTATGATCTAATTGTATTAAAATAAATATTTCTTTGGATGACTTTTGTTTAATACTTTTTGTTGGGATTTCTCTTGTTGCACTGCTAAAATACAAATTCAAGACTCTCTTATTGTACTGACTTGCATTTTTCAGTAAAGACATGCATAAATCCATAAAATGGCTGACTTTATTCCAATAAAGCCTGGGGTGTATTGACTGGATATTTGTTTCACATGGAGAATCCTTAATTATTCTTAACATGCCAATATTTGAGTCCCACCTGACAAAAGACTGCAAACAAACCTGTGGTCAATACATGACATCATGAGTCAGGGGATCATAATACGAGGCGCACGTAAGCTGAACATGCAGTATAGAACACAGCAGCTGGACTGAACAGGAGACAAAAGACATTTTGTAGTCAATCAATAGCTCATGGGGTAACATGAGGTCAATCAGTTTAAATATGCTCTGGTATAAGTCCATTGATGGCTTATTAGTCCTTGTACACACATAACTGGGTCTGTGTAAAAAGAAATATCTAGCCCACATTGTTTTTAAAAATATGACTGTACGCAAGGGATAATTTTCAGAAAGGTTTTCATCCACAAAAACCCATACAAATACACCACCTATGTCTAAAACCTATGTCAGTCCTTACTTCTGTATTGGGAGCATGATTTGGTGTAAAAAAGCTGATCTCCAAGCGCTCTTTATCTTTTGCACTTCAACGTATCGGAGCAGCTTGGCTTGTGCAAACAAACAAAAAGCCTCTGGACCAACTGTGATGTTTATAATGTTCAATGGATGCTTTTATTTTGAAGTCTCCATACCGAGGTGAAGACAGGAAATGCTTTGTGGTTGCTTGGGTAAAGTCAGTTGGAAATAAAAAGAGATGCGGTTGATTTTGTAGCAGTGAATTTGTCCACTTTAACATTGACCAGACACATACTGTAAACAGTCAATCACAACAACAACGTAGAAATCAACACCTCTCTGAAAGCTTGATTTCATACTTGACCGTATGGCTAAGTTATAATAATGGTCACACACATATGACATCAGTGGCGCATTATTTGTCACAGACTGGACCCAAAAACTCAGAAATCTCCAACATGACCAGAATTTGCAGAAATAATTGTTTTTAATACTGTAAAATTAAGTTTTCGGCCAAAATGCATAAAAATGTGTCCTGCTATGGGCTCACGAAAACAATTTCCAGAATTTTTTTTATGAAAGAAAAGAAACACCTGAAGGAAACAAACTGCATCCTTTTGCTCCTGCTGAAACCTTTAGTTCTGAAAGCCTTAGAAAAATATTTAGCAGTACCACAGCTTCATTCTCCCTCACTTTACAGCTGCATTCACTACAGCAGAGGCGGGGGTGTGGATTAAACTGCCTGAACACCCCGCCTTCTTAAACAGGGTCAGCCTCTTTTGACATCAGTGGCATCTAGCATGAACACTATGTCTGTATCAGAGAGTATTCAGTCAGCAGCCTGTAAGGTAACACAATCACACAGAGAGGTTTAGTTTAGCCCATTACACCAGATTAACACTGTGAAATTAAAAAAATGCACAGGACTTGAAGATGTTGCACTGTGTGCAATATGATAGTAGCTCTTGTCACACAACAGGATGGAAGATGCTACACTGCTTGTTGCATCAGAATAATGTCAGATGTTTGAGCAGAGCCAGCTCTTGGCATCGGCCTCAAAGGTGGTGTTCTACCTGAATCGGCTTTAAGCTTTAATTTTGTGGCCACAAACAGGAGACTTGACTTCTGTTCCAGTAAGCGCTCTGTTCTCATGAGAACCCAAAATTTGTGATAAATCAATGCCTGTCACTGCAAGACTGCAGATCAACTCAAGCTCATAACCAGAGGCAACAACAAAGACAGGTGATAATTGCAGAGTGTGAACCCATCTTAAAAGTCTACGTGCTCACTAAAGAGCCTTAGCTAGTCGGTTGTAAAGTGTATTTATTGCCCAGCATTTTTGAATGAATACAAAATCACAAAAAATAAAAACACAATTTGGACGTAAACCATGTGCAAAAATAGTTAAAGAGGCATGTTTTCATGTTAACTTGGCCTTCTTCGTTTGACACTTTAATCATTTGGGAAATGAAAACACTAATGAAAAGGTTTCAGAACTAGAACCCAGAATTCAACCAAACAGAGTGAGCATTTAACAGTTTCATTGATTTAACAGGTGTAGTCGATATGGGAAACATCTGCAACCTCTTAAAGGCAGAGCACCAGGTTAGTGGCAGGAACTTCAACAGTGGAAAGTGTTGAACGTTCAAATAATAAAAAAAAAAAACTCACTTGGATCTGAAGTGTTGCACAGAATCCAGTAAGTGGTTCCAGGAGATGCTCGGTATTTTCACAGTTCTCCTTTTCCACTGTTTGGCTTGAAGCTGGAAGAGTGATCCAGGGACAGTCCAGGGTCGTATACAGAGCAACAGAGGCAGGCAAAGGTATCCGAGGGATTTCCAATAGGCAAAGGTCCAGAGTCAGAAATCCAGAGACGATCCGACAGAGTGAAGTACAGGAGGGCTTAGTTGAGGCAGATATATGCAAACAGGCACAGGTTGTTGTCCAGATACTGAGAACCACTCACAGGAAGGCAGTGGAAGAACGCTGGAAGGTCTACTCACACAGAGGTTTTCAGGTTGCCATCTTGCTTTCTGATAGCTCCTCGGTTCTTCCAGCAGATGACACAACAATGTTTGTATGTTGATGGCACCTGGTGCAAAGTTCCTTTCAGCCTCGTAAAGGACTAAGTAAACTCTATCAGGATGAACACTGTGTATATTGTTTTATTTGACGATAAATATATGTTTTTTTTTTGTGTTTTCTTTTTATGGTGTGTGTGTGACAGAAGGGAGAAGAATCCAAAAAATGTAGGACTTTTTATTTTTACAGGCTGATTATTGGGCATTCGCACTGCGCTGCACTGATTCGGGTTCTTTGGGTTAGATCCACCTGCTGAGGTGCAGAAAGCTTCAGTGGGCTCCACCGCGGTAGCTTCTTTGCTCAGCTGCTGCTCAAGTGGGGCAAAGCTCCTGGAGCCTCAACAGTACTGGGCTCCACACGGACAACGACAGCTTCTCCTCTTGGCAGCCGCCGCGGCTTGGAGCGAAGCGGACTCCACGCCGCCTTCTGGGCGGGAGAGAGAAGCTGCCATTGCTGTGCCCTCTACGGCACTTACACACACGCACACACACACACACACACACACACACACACACACACACACACACACACACACACACACACACACACACACACACACACAAGCATCCTTGGTCCAAGTACATAGTGAGCACGGTGCCTTGTCTTCCATAGACTTCCATTCATCTTAAAGCCTTGGTTAGCCCTGACTCTAACCTAAACCTAGTTGACATCACAGTACTAAACCCAACCCCTAGCCAAGAATAAAAGTGAGGACAGACAAAAGGTCCTCACTTCACTAGGAAAATTTGCAAAAAGTGTTCTCGCTCAGCTGGAAGTACAAGAACATACACACACAAAAACAGTGATTTGATCAGCGGTCATGAAAAACAGCGTTTTGAACCACACAATCTTTGGAGACAAACAAACTAACAGCCTTAACTGTATCTAGTGAATCCACTGTTTCCCTCTCTGTAGTACTGAATTGGCAAATCACGCTTGATGTTCTTATCTTTTTCTTCCGCCTCTCTCCACGTGACCACGACAAACCACTGACTAGCAGTCTGTTCACGTAACAGCTCTTCTCGACTCCGCTCCTGTGGTACTAGATCCTAAGTGGGGTCTAGAAAAGCCAGAGCGGTAGGAAAAAAAGCAGTTGACAAGCTTACAAAGTGGGCAAAGCGGAGTTCGTGGAAAAGTCCCTCATGTGTGGCGAAAACTAACACTACCTCTAACCATGAAACATGGTGGAGGCAGCATGCTGCTGTGGGGATACTTTTCCAAAGCAAAGATTTTTAGAGCTGATGGAAAGATGGTTGGAGTTAAATACAGGGCAAGATTTGAAAACTGATGTTCAGAGATGCTCTCCGTCTTATGTGAACACACCTTTGAAATCTTGGACAGAAGAATGAGCCGAAAACAGCAGTCTATATGTATCAAGCTGGTAGAGACTTATCACAAAAGGCATGCAGATGTGATGGCGAAAGATGATTCTACAAAGTGTTAACTGAGGGCGCTAAATGCAAATACCCGCAAAACCATCTTTCCACCAGAGATTTATGAAGTACAAACACTAATGAAATAAGTTGAAGACATATCTTGTGTTTACTTATCTACCTTTTAATGTGTTGCAAGGATAAGGTAAAATGTAAATCGCTGTATTTTTTAATACAAGGAAGTTGGGATACAGTGCAGGGATGATTATGAAATACATTTATTTTGTACTTGTGTCTCTTAAAAGGTTTCAACATATTGTTACAGAACAGAGGTCAGCTTTTTTGCGGCTTAGAAAATGCCATCTGTCCGTTGAATATGGATGTTTGATATTTTGCAGTGTTAACTGTGGACTACCAAGAAATAAACGATCCAGTAAACAGCCCAGATGGATGATTCATACCTGGCAGACAGCTTCAAAGACAAAGGAGGAGCTGATGTCGGTCCAGACAACCCGAGGACTTCAACCCACTGTTGCATTTAATATTCTATCCTTAAATCACCTCAGATCTTGCAGCGCTTTTACAAACCCCTCTACACGTCTCTTTTCTCTACTGCTAAGTTGCGATGGAAACCTGCTCTTTGAGTTAACAGCCTGACATAAAAGGGTGTCAACAACAAATTCAGCTGTCATACAACAGTACAGAAAAGGGCCATAGGCACACTAAGTGCTCATACACGCACAGACAATGTGCCAATGGGAATAAAGCAAAAATGATTCTGTGGGCTATGAGCCGGAACAAGGTTCAGGGTGAGGGGAATAAAAGGGAAAAACAATCAAAGTGTTTGGTGTCTTAGCAGCACTGGAGGCACCGGTTCAATCAGGAGGAGCTGAAAACTCAAACTGACTGTTTGAGCTTTCGGGTTTCTCTGCCAACCAGACACCAGCTATGCTGAAGCGTTGAAAACAACTCACCTTCCAGTGTGTTGTAATAATTTGTTCAATTGTAAATTAGCCATTCAAATGTCAGCAACTCAATACACTGAAGCATCTAGATGAGTTGAAGATGCTTAGTTCCAAGCTATCAAAAGACATGGGGAATAAAGGGGATTTAAGTAATTTTGATCATGGTAGTGTTGGTGTTACCAGACAGGCTGATCTGACACAAACAACCATCACTCAGTTGCAGGCGAGGATCTAAAACTGCTCGCATGAGTATTTATTGCGCATGTGCCCTTTTGGCAGAATCCTGACAGCATAGAAAATATCCAATGTGCTGCAGTTTTGTGGGTCAAATATCTTGTTAATGTCAAAAATAAGAAGAAAACAAGCAGATTGCTTAGAGATTATAGAAAGGCAACAGTAGTTCAATCACTGTCTTGTTCCAACCAAGACATGAAGAATACCATCCATGAATGTACAAACCATCAAACTTTGAAGTGTATCGGCTATAGCTGCGGAAGACCATGCCTGTTAAAATGTCTGTTAGCTAAAAACAGGAAAGTGAGGCTAATGTTCCCACATGGTCACTGAAACGTGAACATAACAGAATGGAAAAACATTGCTTGACCCAATGGGTCTTGATTTTAGCTGTAACATTCAAATGGTAGGGTCTCTCATATTCTGTGAGGTTTTAGAAAGACCAAAACGCAGACTAGAACTTGGGAGCTACATAATGAAAACAAGGATTTAGTTGAAAGAAAATAAAATACAATACAAAAACAATCTTAAAGCGGGTACAATGAAAGAATCAGGTAGTACAAAGAAGGTCCAGGGAGCAGAATATACTGAGGGGACGGTCCAGGCAAAAGAAGAGCCATCAGGTGGGCATGGGGAACAGCTTTCTCTGACCTCTCTTCATCCCCACAACAGGACAATGGGTCAGTTTTTGGATATCAAAGGTTTTAAAGATACACCATTTCAAGACTCCTTTATTCTTGTCATACTATTTCTACAGTTTAAAGTCCCTCTAATAAAATGTTTGAGAAAGCACACTGCTTGACTTTTGCCACTCCTTCACTACCTTGTTTAAAAAACAGATAAAACCAGATGTTTGAAATGTTGTGGTCTGGAACCTAAAGGAGCCCCACCTTTCCCCTCTATTACAGAAACAGTTTTAAAACGACAGTTTGCAAACTAGGAGCAGTATTTTTTTAAATCAGGCAACTGTAGGATGCGCTGGACCCATAGCCTACTAGCTAACGCTTGCCATAACTGTTTTTCTTCTCTTAAACTGCTTAATCTCTTAGTCAGCACAAGGGTAGGCTGAAGCCCGCGCTTACATCAGAAAATATTCCCAAAATTCCATCCTTTAGAAGTTTTAAACTTCTACGTTTCTCTCTTCCAGTGGCATCTAACTGTGCTGCGGTGATAATACTAGCCTGTCTGTATACACATAGCCATTAGATGTTTGGTGCCTTTTGCTAAAGCAGTAATACTAAGAAAAAAAATTCAGCACCTCCATTTCTCTTTGCTGCTGTTTTGTTTGTTTGGGAGTAAAGTTGTTGCCAGGAGGGTGATCAGGAGGGTGATCTTTGAATTGCTAACAGTAAGATGCTGTAAAATCCTTTGTTTGAATACTAATGTAATGAGCAGCGGAAAAGAGTGAGGAACCCAAGCTTTAATGTTAAAATTACACACAACATTGTGTCGCACAACAAAGGCCACATCTTAGCAGCACTTAATCAGCAAATATATCCCTTTAATAGTGTATGTTTTAAAGTTTTAAATACTAATAATACTGTAAGTTTTAAAGTTTTATTGTAAAATCTCTATAAAACACCCTCTGTTTCTGAAGGCGTGCAAATGTCCTACTTAGTATTGCACAAAAGTTTCATCTGAAACCTTTTTGGGAACTTTTCTTTTAATTTCTTTTCCTCTTTTTTTGGACACAGCTTGATTTACTATAAATCATTGCAAACATTTTTCGGTTTCTATTTTCAGATTATACAGCATGTTTTTTTTTTTGTCACATCATCGATCTGCTCAGTGTCGATCAGCACCGTTCCAATCCGCACAAAGAAAGCATGAACACATAAACCAGTGTACTCCTGTTTGACGTTGCTTTCCTCTCACTCCATCCAACACTTCCACCCACAGCAATCTGCAACGCACGATCCCAGAACAGAGAGCAGGAGCAGGATAATAACAGCGGGTGAAACATGGCAGCGGGGCTCTGAACGCAACCAGTGACAATCAAACTGCTGCACAGAACACAAATCATTTCTCATGGGGCCTCCAGGCTCTGAAAGCTCCTCACACAACACTGAGGAGATACTCGCCAATTATAAACAAGCTCTATGAATCTATTTCAGTGAAAAACCGTGTTGACATTATCAGCCTTTTGATTTTAAGCAGGCACAAGCTAGAAGACAGACCACCTGTTTCCACACTGATTCCTCACAACCAAAACAAATATGGCTGCCAGCCTGAGAATCTAGTCACAACCATAGATATCCATAATAAAGGCTAGATGTCTTACGGCGGAGTCTCAAACGTCATCACCGGCGGCCATCTTGCCTCAGACAAGCTTTCAGGCGTGCTCTGTGGTACCTAATGTAAGGTGAGTGATCAGCACGAACACAAATACTCTTATCTCATTGAATTCTTGACGGATTTACAAACAGTTTGGTTTCTTACAAACGTTATGAACGTGGCTATAATTCTTGATGTTTGAACATGTCGAAATTGCAGATTTTCTTGTTGAAAAATGACTTAATCATGCAGCATAGTTGTGCATCACGGCTACTTGCCCAGGTTATCAAGGCTGAGACCACTGGTCAATTATATAGGTTTTACTGACACCAATAACGATTGTATGACAATTAATCTTTGGTGTAAATTTGAGGGAAATCAATCTCACAATGGTCCAAAAAGATAAATGTTCCCTTAATTTCCCCATGGTTATTATAAATTATTTTAATATACCAACTCTTATTTCAGGATTTGTTGAGCGACGGGCTCTGAAAAGGCTGTCCTGTGATGTCTGCCGTGCCAGCTTGGTAACAGAAGCTGCATCTGCCATCAAGGACCAGAGCTACCACCTGCTGAAGTTAAAAAACAATGGAAATCTGGTGATTCCATCAGAAGGCACAGTGATGTGGTCAGGGCAGCAGAGTGGGTCATTCGTCAGACCTCATGTACCAGACGATCACAGCCTATCAAAGTGCTAGAGGTCGTGTACATTGTACGGAAGAGGATAGGGTCAGAGGATGTGTTTGTGCTCAGAGAGCACATCGGAGAAACACAGTATGGCATAGACAGCCACCACCATACGCTGTTAACGTTGGTTGTGTCCTTGTTTTTTAAGTTAAGGCTGCGCCACATTGCCAAAATAACTAACCTTAGCTTACAGAGCAACAACATGCAACAGAAGCTCAATAAAACCGTCCTTTTCAAAGGGCATTAGCCAAGCTATGTTTTTTGGGTCATTTTTTAAATCTCTGTCTTCCATGTGTATACCATCACAGTAGTGTAGGTGGGGATTTCAACACGCTACATCTATATATACACTTGTGAAGGGGACTATTGTACCAATTTTAATAGCAAATAAATGTCACTTTTATAATGGTTTAAAAATAGGAACTTTTGTGTAATTACTCCTGATATATAATCCGAATAGTCTACATGAAACTTCAAAGTGTTACCTTTAATTTGAAACCTGGATTATGCTTCTACACCAAGAGGTTGCCACACAATAAGCCTTTTTTGTCAGAATTTCATATTTTATTATAACAGTAATATTGGGCAGACAATACAGAGAAATCAGAACAAGAACCAACCGTTTTAGAGACAGTTTTTACCCGACAGCAATAACAAAACTAAATGCAACCAAAAATAACCATTAATTATCATGGATGATGTGTGTGAGAATGTGCTATTTTTTATTTATTAGTTGTTCTTATCAGTTATTTGTTATTTATTTCTTATATTGTGTGTAAATTGTGGGACAGAGATTTATTTATTATTTATTTATTATTATTATTTTATTTTTATTTTTTTAAACATATGCACGGATCGATGGCACTTTTTAAATTTCGTTGTTCTTGTGACAATGACAATAAAGTTTTGATTCATTCATTCATTCATATTATAAAAGTATGTATGTATGTAAATATAAATAAATTAGGACTGTGAAATAATTAATCACACCCAAATAAAAGTGTTTACATATATATATATATATATATATATATATATATATATATATATATATATATATATATATATATATATATATATATATATATATATATATATATATCTCATGTTGCCATATAATTATTCATAAGTGTGCAGTGTCATAACTACATGTCTGACTTTTGTTTAACAAACCAAACAGTTTGAGAATCGTTATGGTTATTTAAGTACATGCGCCATTGAAACACAATGTTATGAATGAGCGAGCTGCCTGTGGCAAGATGGCCGCCATGTGCGGACGTCGACCCTCATTGGCCAGCAGCGCGGACAAGACATCTAGCCTTTATTATGGATATCTATGGTCACAACCCATGAAGCTAGTAAAACATTGTGTGTTTCATAGCAGCGGAAAACAATGTTTAGATATGCAGACCACTGGATGAGGGGGTGTGAAAAAAATCAGAACAGTTCTGATCGTTTTTCAGATTTACTTTTTGTTTGGAGATATCAACTTTAATATTCAGAAGTTAAATTGTTATATTTCGTGAAGAAAACAATGAACTGGATAGTACCCAGTCAGCATTTATATTACATATTGAATATTAGACAGTGACATCACTATAAAATAGTATCTGTCCAGATATTTTACCTGATTAGTCTTTTACACTAGTTTGGCTGCTTACTGTTCATCTCTTGTAGTGTAGCAGAATTGTTTAAATTCAGCTACAGTGGACTGCCTTCTACTCAGAACAGCCCATTCAAATGCTTCCAGTCCATCTCAGTCAGATTTAAGTCTGCACTGTGACCAGGCCAGGGCCGGCTTATTTATACCTTAAAATTAATGCTCCATGCATGCCACATTTGACTGAACCTTCTCAAAATGCTGAGCAGCAACACCAAACATCTGGATAGACGCAAACAAAATTGCATTTTTCTCTTATTTGTCTGAAACCTAATATTTTAGTGATTAAGCTCCGTGCTTTGATGGGTGCATTTATTCTTCCATTTGATATTTCAGTATCTGCTTTGCTCTGGCCATAACAACTTAAATAATCTCTTACATTTTTCCATCCATCCATTTTCCAAACCGCTTAATCCCTCATGGGGTCACGGGGGGTGCTGGTGCCTATCTCCAGCATTCACCGGGCGAGAGGCGGGGTACACCCTGGACAGGTCGCCAGTCTGTCGCAGGGCAACACAGAGAGACAAACAGGACAAACAACCATTCACACCTAAGGACAATTTAGAGACACCAATTAACCTAACAGTCATGTTTTTGGACTGTGGGAGGAAGCCGGAGTACCCGGAGAAAACCCACGCATGCACAAGGAGAACATGCAAACTCCATGCAGAAAGACCCAGGGGTGTTCTCTTACATTTTTTATTTATTCTATTTCAAACTATAATAAATAAAGAATACAGAAAAGGAATCCAAACACCTTTGCATACACTGGTCTCTTTGCTCATAAACAGACACAGAAATAACAAGAAAGGTGACAGATAACAGTTCTGCTCTTCCTGTGTCATCCAGTATTTAGGGGGCATATATGTGTTGTAGAGGAGCCATGAACAGCTTTTGTTCAGCATGAGCTGGAAGTTCCTCATTAAGTCGTATGTTGCTGATTGCTGAGGTTTATGTTTTCATTGTTTATGTCTTTTTGAAAATGTTACTTAGATTCTGAGTCAAGTAGTTGGATCCTGGTTGTGAGGCCTGGAAAAGGGGAGGTGGAGTTCAAACAGTCTTAGGGACGTGCTCAGAGGTTCTTGTGTTTAAACAGCCTTACTGATCCTGAAAATACTTGACATTGTAACAGCATTTAAACAAAAGAGTTTTGTTTAAATGGCAGCGCTTAAAGTGCCCTGCTAAATTACTCATATCAGCCAGTATGGGCCCAGTTTTATGGGCCCTGGGGCCCATGGCCGGTGCCACTTCAGCGTAGCTGGCTGCTGGCGGAGCCCACGGGCTCGCCCCCGCAGCTCCTGGGAGCTTCGGCATAGCGGTGGCTGGGGGATTTCTTCGGGGTTGTCTCTCCTTTTTCCTTGGGGGGTTGCAGATTTCCTGTGTTGGCCCCTCTTGGGCGCCCTGCTTTGGGGGCCCCTTTGGGAGTCCGGGGTTATGGGTCCCCTGGCGCCTGCCTCGGTGCTCGGGGAAGGCGGGCCTTTGGTTCTCCACAACCACTATTGAGTGTTTTCCTTCTGGATGAATTTCACCTAAACTAGTGCACTCTCACAAACTCCCACAGGTGCTGGGTTCCAGGTATTAAGTGTTCACTTCTATACAAAAAGCTCGTAATTTATTTTTTTAATTTAAAAAAATGTTTTTTTTTTTTACTTCCTTTTCTCAGGTATCACTTTACTCATGTCAGCTTAAATAATAATACATATGATTTAGCAATGGTGTCAAGGTGTTACTCTATGGTATCTGTTACACTATGTCCGTTGGTTGTGCTGTTCTTTTTACATTTCTCTTTCCAGGTGATGAAGCAGACGGAAGACGTTTTATCATTCTTTCCCTTTTATCTCTTCTTTCTTTCACCTCTTCTCTTGCTATATTTTGTTTTTACGCTAATAAAATGTATTGCATTTTTCAAACTTCTATCTAATCCAGTCATGTGTCAAATTATAATTGGAATCATAAAGCACAATTAACACAGTGACACAGCACCAGCTTCATGGCTATACCTGTTGTGTGTGTCCCCTGAGGGCGCAAACAAAACGGCTGCAGCATTACCACCTCCAAACAAAGCAGCAGATGGAGGGGAAAAGGGCTGAGAAGCAGAAGACTGTAGCATGGTAATAATGGTGAGCAGGAGCAGGTGGAGCCGTCAAGGAAGTTAAAACATTTGGGAGATCAGGAATGGTAAAAAAAGAGGTTTAACAGACATGCTATGCTTCTGTTAAATGTGAGTGGAGTGTGAGAGGTGACTTCTGGAAGGTGGGAATGTCACCATCTCTCTTAAACACAAACCCACTCCTATCATGGTCTTCTCACTGCGGGTCAGCTTTAGAGCTCCCTACATAAGCTCAGCAGCTAAGTTCCTCCTCCTGCTGCCTTGATGTTCTACCCACAGCTTTCTTTGAGAAAGTTTTGCCTGTCATAACATCTGATTTGACTTAGATAACAAACATGTCCCTTCTGTCAGGTGTTTTCCCCCAGTCCCGAAAAACAGTTGTTTTCAAACCACAGCTGAAACAGAACAATTTAGACAAATTCCCACTGCAGAACTACAGGCCCATCTCAAACCTCCCCTTTATCAGTAATATTATTGAAAAAGCTGTGTTTCAACAAGTGCTGAAAGCCTGAGTTTTTTTTTTTAATCAAGCCTTTTAAGTCAAGATGAAAAACACATTTGTTTAGGACTGTATTACTGAAACTTTATTAGTTCAAGTTTGTAGTCCAACTGTTTTTATTTTCCTATATTTTAATAATGTAAAGCACTTTGCATTGTCTTTGTACTGAAATGTACTATACAAATAAATTTGCCTTGCCTTACCTTGTACCAAATTACCATGTTGCCCCAGGTGCTTCATGACATACATGACATTTTATCCATCACTGTATTCTGATGGCAGTTGTTTATATATATATATATATATATATATATATATATATATATATATATATATATATATATATATATATATATATATATATATATATATATATTAGGGCTGGGCAAGTTAACGCGTTAATTCCGCGTTAATTCATTAGACTATTAACGGCGATATTTATTTTATCACGCATTAACGCATGTTGCTCACATGCTTTCAGTCAGTGTCAGTCAGGCAGCACTCTCCCGCTCCCCCTCCCCTCTCGTACATGGCTCAGCGGCGCCAGCCAATCAGCACGCAGGCTCAGCCTGGCCCGCCCACTCCGCTCTCACACAAACTTGACAAACAAACAGCTGAGAGAGACCGCAGCAGCAAAAAAACATGAACAGGGGAAGTAGCACCGTTTGGCTTTATTTTAATACCGTAAATGAAATCAAGCTGTATGTTTTGTAAAAAGCCGGTTAATTTCAGTGGAAACACAACAAATTTATCTAAGCACGTGAAAAAACATGAAAACGTCGAGCCCCAGAAACGGAGAGAGGAGATGAAACTTCTCTCATTGCCCCGACAGACCCACAGACGTCTCTGACTGAGGCGTTTCAGTCCTCCAGGGAACATCCAGGTAGATCAGTGGATGGATGGATGGATGGATGGATGGATGGATGGATGTTACTGGAGCCCACACATAACATGTAATTAAGACCTTGAAAGAACCCAGTACATATATTAAAAAGTGTTATTTAAGATAAGATAACATTAGCTAATCCTTTTTTTATCCCACGACGGGGAAATTTATAGGATTAAAGCAACAGGCAGGTGCACACAACACAGACAAAATTACATAAGGATTGAAATATATAAAAGGTGGATTAGCGAAAAAACACTGAACATAACATTATTATTATTATTATTATTATTTAATTGTAATAATAAAATAAAAACCACAAAACCCTAAAGGTCAACAGTTTCATGATACATCAAGCTTAGGGACTGGCTAATATACAGCTGGTCAAAAAAGGCCATATTTTGGCTGCAGTGCTTGCTGTTCTCTTATGAAAAAAAGATCAACTAGTGCACTAAATTCAATAGATGGGTTGAAAATATCCAGTATAAAATAAGTGCTACAAATGTTACAACACTTTTGTTCATATGGCAGCAGAACATTAAAATAAAAGTGCTCTTTACACTACTTTTGAATTCATTCTTGGAGTTTGTAAATACAATGCGATTAATCGCGATTAAATATTTTAATCGTTGCCCAGCCCTAATATATATATATCACAGTATTAACAAATAATTTGCCAACGTGAGTGTTAAAAGGGTAGGAGGAGTTAGTGAATTTAATACAAACAACTGCCATCAGTGCTCAGTAAATGTCTCAGACAATGGAAGCTTGTAGAGAAGGAATGATGGGAGGAACCATCATGGGATATACCACCGACAGATAGCTAAAGTGGCTTATATGACCAAATCCTACCAATGGCTAGAGAGGGTGGGAATGCAGGACATGACTGAAGCACTGAATCATTGTGCACTGATCATATCAGCACTGATCATATCAGCACAGTAGTAGGCCTTGAGCACCAGAACAATAGAGGCCCAGATCTACCATACCAGGCAAGATGTACTTTACCTTATTTTTACTTGCACTTGTGTAATAATATTTTGAAGTCCCTCTACTCTTGCTTGAGTATAGCTTTGGCACTCTACCCACTTCTTATTAGTTCACTGAATGAAGAACAAATATATTTTAATCAAAAGTGCACCCGACACAGATACACACCTACAGTTTATGGTAAGGTGAGATTTCTTGATTGTACACAGGTTTCATTGTCACCCTGTGACAGACTGGTGACCTGTCCAGGGTGTACCCCGCCTCTCGCCCATTGAACACTGGTGATAGGCACCAGCATCCCTTGCGACCCCACAAGGGATAAGCGAGTCAGAAAATGGATGGATCGATGAAATCTTAAGAACTGGTTTCCTTTGCTGTTCTGGTATTTGTTTAGGGAATCCTGTGTTTTTGTAGTAAAGCCATACAAACACAATTAAAGTCACAAGCCAGATTGATCTTGGCAGGATGGAGCCTTCTTTATGAGACTCTGCCTCTGTGTTAGAGAACAGTTTCCTCCTCATGCCGCTCTCCTGGCACTAAGAGCCAATAAGCTTCCACTTCAGTCTTCCAAGCTCATTAATATGCCATTGACTGTTGACACTTGCCAATTAATTAGCTTGGCTAGGTCTCTCTATAGGGAGTTAAAGGCACATCTTGTGCTATTTAAAGGGGATTTTATAACGTACCGATATGCAGTCCAAAGGTCTTTTCATAGAACAGTTCCAGGGCCTGACCATTGACCACCAAGACAGGTCCCAGTTTAGGTAGCCTTGACATCTAACAAATTAGTTAATTGGGGAACCCAGTTATCTACAACCATTTGAGAAGCAGTGAAGAGACTCTTCCAAAGTAACTCTGTCACATAACCACAAATGAGCTCCTTTTTAAAATCACCTCTGGAAGCTTATACATGTAAAAAAAAATCTTAGGGCCTTTCCCCAGCCCTAAGATCTTTTTTACCTCTCATATGTAATGCTGGCATCACAAAGCCATAGAGAGCATGAAATCAAATTCACCAAAGTCAAAATAGGACTACACATAAAGCATGTGTCAGATATCTGCCTTTAAACTAGGTAAAAATAGGTAAAAATAATATGATTGAACTTGACTTTGTAAAGTGCCTTGAGATGACATGTTTCATGATTTGGCGCTATATAAATAAAATTGAATTGAATTGAATTCATTTAAAATATATCCACAGCATATCCCCCTTTTGCTTGTAATTATAACAACCCACACCCGGGGTGTCTGTTACCCATACCTCAGCAGCATTGTTGTGATTTTTCTACACTATTATGAAGTGTAAACACTATTTAGGAAATTCCAAATTGTTGAAGTCCCCTAAACTTTTCCATTGTGTGTGTGTGTGTGTGTGTGTTAACAGTGAAAACTGACATATAATAAATGTGATACACTGGTGTTCCCAGTGTATTTTTGCTTTAAATCCCAACATCAGTGGATTTTTCAAAAGCTTTGTAAGTGCTGCTTCACGCTTCTGAGATGCAAAGCCAGCTTTCCATTCTTTTGTTGAAACTGGTGGTCCTGTTACTACTTTATGTTTGGTATCAAAAGAAGAAAAAAAGCCCCATACCTTATGATTACAGCCAAAAATAAAGTAGTTATTTATTTATAGATGTTTATTCAGGTCCAAAGTATATCAAGGAGGCATTTTTTATTTATTTTCATTTTTTTTTTTACAAATTTATACAATTTGGCTTCCAAAATTTTGTCTGCGGTGTAGAGAAGTGTCAGGTGCATTTTTGAGTATTCCTTAAAGCAGATGAGGTCAGTTATTCCACTTTATTTTAAAAATCATAATTATTACATGTATTAATGAGCAAATATTTGCAGAAGAGGAAACACTTTAGTGAAGTCTGGCAATGGATCAAGCAAGGTCCAGTTTTCAGTTTTGTGGGAAACACTGTAATGAAATGTGTCACAGTAAAACAAATGCTTCTCACTATCTTGGACTTGTTTAACTGCTGGTTGATCATGTTAAAACACGCACAGTCCAAAGCTGGTTAATTTCCCCACAATCAATATCTTTAATGTTGGCCATTCAGTGAACTATTAGAAACTTGAGAAACTTGACCTGTTACAACTGTATTCCATATTAATATTTGTGATATCGTCAGCGTGTACTTGCAAGAAAGAAAACAGCTGAGCATTTAAAAAACTAAATTGCACAGTTTTTTTATTTAATTATTTTATTTACTTATTTTATTATACATTATATTTATTATTAATATATTATTTTTATTGTATAATGTTATTTATATTAGACCTTTTTGATGTTATCTTTCCATCCCGGGTCTTTAGAACTATAACTCCATCATTTATTTGGCCTCCTTCACCATCTCCAAATGAAAACCTTATGAAGATGCCGTGTTTACTCCACAAGTTGAACAATCTTGTTGCCTGTGTGTTGCAGCTGAGACCACTGAGTACTCCCTCTGTTCAAAAGCTCAAAGATGCTTCTGGTTTTGATTTTTAAAAAAAGGATCACCATTGATGCTCTAGGTATCAGAAGGATTTTTGGTCAACATAGAAAGTTTACACCATCTTAAGTAAGTTTGTCATCCTATTTGAAAATGTCACAGTTACATTATCTCTGCATGATAACACAGTTGGGAGCGTGGCCTGTGTCTTGCTTTAGCTTTTCATGTAACCTGTAGATGATGTGAATCCCCTGCTGACTGAAACCTTTTTATAACCTTCACATCTTTGTATGATTGGACATGATGCAACATGTTTATTATAATCTCCGCTTCCAGTGAAGTCAGCAAAGAGTCCTGCTGCTGTCCCGGTCTCACCGCCCAGCTAGCAGAACTGGGGGGGTGAAAATTAACATCAGCTTTCATATAGCAGCTCTATTTCATTTAGAAGTCACCCCCACTGAGAAATAGAACATTCATTTCACCTCTGCAGGGGAGCCCTCTTTTAATTTTCTCTAACCATTATTCTCAACTCTATAGCTCATAATGTCTGCCTATTTTTCTCTCCCTACAATGTTTTTTTTCCCATTTTGTATTTTCTTTAATATGTGGTCCCTCAGGTGTCATGTTGAAGATACTTTTCACATGATAGGTTTGAGTTCCTAATTTGCCCCTCACCAAACAGAACCAATACTGTTAGTTTGTGACACCATCACACATAAAATCTATTACCAAAAGTATTTGGTCGCTTGTCTTTACACACCCTTAATGATCTTCTGAAAAGACTGAAATAATAATAATAATAATAATAATAATAATAATAATAATAATAATAATAATAATAATAATAATAATAATAATAATAATAATAATAATACATGTTATTTGAAGGTCCCGTTCAAGTCACTCAAGGTCATCAAACAAAAAAATACAAAAAGATTAACTATAAAACAGAAATTAAAATCTGACACATTTATCAGAATAATAGATACTGACAATAAACGGAACAGGCAAGTTTGACAATCTTTTGAGATAAGATTTTAAGGAACACAAAGAATCACGATTACGCATGTACTATGAGAGAGTTCCAGAGACAAGGGGTTGTATGTGAGAAGGCTCTTGACCACGTTGTCATTAAGCGGGCAGGAGGTATAACAAGAAAAAGGGATGAGGAAGAGCAAAGACTTTGGGCGGATACTTTTGGGCAAGCAAAGACTGGAGAAATCAAATAACATGATCCTCACGGTGCTCCCAGGATTCTCCAGATGGGCAACAACTCAGTGCAGCAGGTAGATGATGGCATCATCCACCCTAATGCCTGGCTGGTAGGCAAACTGCAGGAGATCCAATACAGACCTCAGCAGGGGGCGAAGACGGTTGAAGATCAGCTTCTTGAGGATCTTCATCGAGTGCAATGTTTGTGCTTCCGGCCTGCGGCTGTTGAGGAATAGCCCCAGATAGAGTTATACTTCTCTACAACGGTGGAACAGAGGTTAGGGGGTTCATCTTGCAATTAGTAGGTTGCCGGTTCGATCCCCTGCTCTGACTGTCTCTGTCGTTGTGTCCTTGGGGAAGACACTTCACCCGCATTGCCTGCTGGCAGTGGTCAGAGGGCCTGGTGGCGCCGTTGTATGGCAGCCTCGCCTCTGTCAGTCTGCCCCAGGGCAGCTGTGGCTACTAACATAGCTCACCACCGTCAGGGTGTGAATGTGTGTGTGAATAGGTGAATGACTGACTGTAGTGTAAAGCGCTTTGGAGGTTGTCAAGACTAGTTAAAAGCACTATACAGGTACAAGTTATTTACCATTTCTCTTTAATTGTTGCTGTATTTGGTTCCATATTTTTAATTTATTTTTCTGAGATTAAAAACTAAGAAACTCGAGTGTTGAGAGGTTAAAAGCTGGCAATGAATATTCCTCAATAGAGATCCACTATGTTTCTGGGTCTTTAATAATCCATGCTACTATCGGTTTTATTTGGGCAGCCAAATAATAATCTTAAATCAGGTAATCCCAGGTCACCTTTATTTTTTTTTTACCAGACATTAAAACGTTGAGCCTTATTTAAGGTCTTTTGTTCTACCAGATGAACTTCGATATATTTAGATTTTTTTAGATTAGATTCACTTTATTGTCCCAAAGGAAATTTGATTTGGGTACAGACTCTGGCTGCTACATAGTCCAAACTATGTGTCACACCGCATTCACACATAAAAACACTACTATAGAAATTCCATTATAAGACAATAAATAGATACATAAAGAAGCATGTTACATTACATTCACAATACAAAATTTTAATAAATAAATAAATACATAAAAATTTATAAAAACCCTTCCTTAAAAATCTGTTATAAGAGATAATGAATACATAAAAAAAAGCATGTCAGTTTAGTTTAAATGTAGAATACCATTGCCTATTCCACAATTTACTGCTTGATGCTGTTTATTGCTTTAACGGAAAGCGGAACAAATTAGTTCTTATAGCAGTTCAGTCTACAGGCTGGGACTCTAAGACGTCGACCTGAGGGAAGAAACTGATACTCTGAATAAAGAATATGAGTGGGGTCTGAGATGATTTTCTGGGCCTGTCTGGTTATTGTTTCATTGAAGATGGTCTGAAGTGAGGGGTGCTGCTTGACTCCCATCAACTTCATTGCTCTTTGAGTCAGGCAAGTAAGTTTGGCCTTCATTTGGACAGACAGGTTACCAAACCAGGCAGAAATGCTATACCTAATGATGCTCTCTATAACAGCACGGTAAAAGAGCAGCATGACTTTCTGACTGACACCAAAGTCCCTTAGCCTGCGCAGAAAATGTAGCCGCTGCTGGACCCTGTTGCAGACATAATCAAGTTGAGCAATCCACAATAATTTATTGTTGATTTTTAATCCAAGATATTTATAGGAATCTGCTTGGGCAATTAATTGATTATGGATGACCACTGGAGAGTGGTCTCCAACTGCCCTCGGGTCAAAGATCAGTTCATGTGTTTTTTTGGACATTAAGAGTAAGAAAGTGTTCCTTGCACCACTGAAAAAAGGTTTTTATCTGCTGTCTGTAACTAATTAGGTCTGATGTGCCTGAAATGAGGCAGAGAATAGCTGTGTCATCTGAAAATTTTAACACATAATTGTTTGATGTATTACAATTGCAGTAGTTGGTATATCAGGTGAACAGAAAAGGTGAACTGACACACCCCTGGGGAGCGCCAGTACTGATGTTCACCCTGAGAACGACTAATAAGGAATGAGTGAAACCATCTGATAATATATGGATTGACATTAATTTTTTACACTGTAGATAGAAGAACGTGAGGTTGGAGAGTATTAAAGGCTGAACAAAAATCAACAAAAAGCAGTCTAGCATAAGCCTTGGGGTTTTCTAGATGTTTAGCCACTAGATGCACTATGCCATTGCAAGGATCAGTGCCTCTCCTACATTGAAAAGCAAATTGGTAAGGATCGAGTTGTGGACCCACATCTGATCTTAGATAATTCTAACAATGTCAAGGTAGTGTCATGATTTAAGTTTTTGTTTGTTTTGCTTTGGACTTTTCTTAATTAGCCCTCACCTCTAAGCCATCATCCAATCACTTGTCTAACTCCAGCCACCACTTTGTTGCCACTAGTTACAGTCAACTCGGCTCACTTATACCTGCCTCAGCCAACTCATCCCTGCCAGAATGTCTCGTCTTGTCTCGTCTTGTCTTTTGTGATGTGCCCTTCCTCTACCAGTTCCTGTGTGCTCAGCCAGCTGGACTCTTCCAATAAAGCTGCCTGTGTCTGTGTGCTACACAAGTCTGCCTGTTTCCTCGTGAGTTCCAGCTGCTTGCTCTGCCCGTTCTGGTGGTTCCTCGGTTCACATCGCCTGTTCTGGTCTTATCCTGCCTTCATCATTGGCTTAGCCTGTCACTGCCTGCAACTCCTGGTCAGTTTGGTTCTGCCATTCACCCCGCCTGCACCATCAGCCATTATTCATCCATCAAGTCTGGTTCTGCTTGCCTGCCTAAACTGCCACTACACATCCCTTTCAATAAACCTTTCAAAACATAACTCTGTGTTTGGTTGAATATCGGGTTCACCAGCATTAATCATAACATAGACTTTGGTATAAAAATCAGATATCCAGATAGACATTCTACCTGGATATCTGACTTGATGCAAAGTTCTTGATCTAATCTGAAGACCATTTGAGCTTTAGATGTCAGAAAGTTGCTGACCTCTGCACACTACACCTGTCAGCATCCACAGAACCAGCTCTGGGTCTTACATGGCCTTCCATTTTGTGGCTGAGTTGCTGTCATTGTTGATCACCTCAGCTTTGGTAAAACACCAGTATCAGTTGACTACGGAATATTTTGTGAGGATGAAACTTCGTAATTAGATGAATTGCATCTCCATCCACTCTTTCCCAAATGTTTGTAGAATAGGGCTGCATGTCTGCGTCACGATCCTTTGGATTTTGTTATTTTTGGATCATGTCTTCTTCACTTATTTATCCTTTAATGTTTTACCCTGTGATTTTGTTAGTAATTTCTGTTAGATTTCTGTTGTCTCCTTGTCTGCCCTGTCATCTTTTTTCTTCACGTTCATTGTTTGCACCTGGAATACTTAATGGTAAGTTTTCACCTTCCCTCCTGCTTCCCTCTCTTTCCCTCTATTTAAGCCGTCCTTTCCATATTGCTCCTTGTATCTCTCTAAGTTACTATTTTCATGATTATATCATCCCTCATTTAATCATGTGGCTTCCTGACTTGTATCTACATATTGGGACAACACCTTGTCAGGGTTCTGCGGGCTGCGCCCGATCGGGGTGCAATCCTTTCCTCCCTCTCCCCTCACAGGTGGCCTTGATGAGCGGGGAGGCGTGCTGCGGAAGAAGAGAGATAATTTTTGGTCTACTTCTTACATGAGCTCTTCAGACTGCTTGGTTTTAACTGTGCTTGGCAGGTAGATTGTTCCAGGTATTTCAACTCTCACTCGATTCTGAGATCAGTGCAGGAGGTGGTTATTTGTTGTGTTTTTTCTCTGTGTGTATAGCTGAAGCAATAATGTTTCCATGTGTTCAATAATGTACATTTCTTAGCCAGAGTTGATGGATGATTGTACTAGTTTCTGGTTTTGTAATACGCTTGTGTTTGCTTGTGTGATTCAGAGTGTTTTAAAATATTTACTGAGTGTGTATTGCCACATTGACACTTGCCGTCTAATGCTCTATCAATCTAGTGAATCATTAGGCGTCCTTAAGGTTTTGCCATTACTCTCCCTATTGATCTGCAGAATTCCAGGAGCCAGCTGAGGTTTCTAGTCTTCAGAGGGGGAAAGGAGTGAGGCAGCTTCTCAGTGGTGCCCCTTTCCTTCCTCAGCTAATTGATGAAGTGGTGTGAGAGTGTGTAGTGTATGTGTTGCACAGTGGCTGGCTTAAAATTGAACTCCTTGCTTACAGAACAGGGCACTCAGTCAGAATGGCAAGTGTCTTATGGCTGCTACATAATGTGCCAGCTATTTACACAGGCGATGGAGGTGTTGCAGTGAGCACTTTAACTCAATCAGTAGGAAGGGCCATGTTTATTGTTTGTCCTGTTACACGCTGTTAAGGTGCATTTTCATACTGCTTTATCAAACATTTGTCACATAGACTTTTAAAGACAATAGTAATCTGTGAAAAACAACAACTTGACCTTTAAAATTTAGATTAGGCATGGGCCGCTATGATGCATGATAGACGTAGTTAAAAACATAATTGTTTCATTGCAATAAGACATTGACACAAAAATGTAAACTTAAATGAATAATATGATGTAATTGCTGTTATTTAAAAGTCTTTAAAAAATATTACTTCCATTGCTAATGTGCAAAAATCTATGTATTAATATACTTACCGTCTAAAACTTTTATTTGTTGTTATTTTGATACAAAAATGCTAGCATTTATTGGAGCTTTTCGTAAAAATCAACTATTCTGTAGAATATTGTGCCTTTTTGCCATTCTGTCCTTTAAAGAGTAACAATATGAAAAGGTGATTATTTAGCTGGCCTGTCTGCTTAGGTACGGCCTGCAGTCAGCTGTTTAACAGACATGCTCTTTTTAGCTTGCCAAGTGTCATTTTTAACCAGCATTACTGTAGACTGATGGACGGCACTCCTTTAGTTTCCACACCATGACTGTCTGGGTTGTTCATGACCCAAATTATTTCCAAACAGGCAAATTTGTCTTTTTTGGGAGGAAGCGAGAAGTAAACACATATTTTCAGGCAGCTGTCTGGCAGTGTGAAGCATCAGATGGGGAATGGGAAATGAAAAATTGCTCTCTACATTATACAGCTGGTCGGTCCAACTATTTTTCTAGTAAAATATTTGGACTATTTTTCTAGTAAAATAGTTCGACATAAAAAGGACTTTGAAGGATTATAGCAATGGGATGATGGAACCTTCTAAGCATTAACACTAAATAGAAAAAATTTACTTATATTTGTTTATTTTACTAGGTGGTAGCGATAGTAGGTTGGCTAAGTTCTTCTCCACCCCCCTGAGAACTGAGAAACAACCAGACAAAATGCCACAAAACCGTTTTTGTGATGAAGGTCCTGAACTGTCGTACACTCTGGTGATGAGGCACAAAGAGATGAGATGGAACCCATTATTCATTTACATTACAATTAAATTTACCCACAATTAGAACTCAGGACAAGTAAACAGAGGACTGTTGACTCAGTAAACCATCTTCTCTTAGACAAATCTAAGACAATATGATTGTGTGGTTAGTCTGTTACCGTTACCTTCATATTTCCATGGTTCATTGTGTGGATGTCACTGGGCTGGTGCTTGGGCTGGATCTAGGTCAAAGCATACTGAGCAGGGTGTCAATTCCCAAAGCTTAAGGTGGTTAAATTACACTGCAAAAAGGAACTAAAAGTAAATTTCATTTCTTGAAATTAGTGTATTTTTCCTTGATTTGAGCAGGTAAATATGACTATATACTATGGTACTTTTAGCTCCCCTTTTTGCTGTGTGCTATACTAGGTCACATAAATTAGCAACAAAAAAGGTAGAAATTGTCAATTTGATACTTCTAGGCAGACATTCTTGGTGTAGTTTACAGATAATTTGTGGCTTTAAAAAATAAAAGCTTGTGACTCAAAGCACTGTATTGTTAAATAAAACAAATGAAAAATTCTTGCTTTGCAGATTAAAAACTTTGCCATCTCCCTGATATCTTTTTATACAGAACCAATTAGACCATATAATCCAAATATTTACATTTCTTTTATCAACTTACTGGTGTGAAATCATATTTTTTTACCCAAGGTTATATGCAGTCAGACCCTCATTCAGGCCTGTGCCTTGTTAAGAACCGCATCCAGTGGATAGCACACATACAAGCAATGTTTTCCAATCCACTAAGCCTTCAAGGTTAGAACATTTGTCTGTTTCTTCTACTGCGCAGGCTTGACAAAAACAGCGTGTCACACAAAAGCCTGTGAGCACTCGCACACGTGCCGCTCCTCTCCTGGCAGAGGACACTGTATTTGTTGTCAAAATTGCACTTCAGATGGACTTTCAGTGTTTCTGAAATGACTAAGTGTTGCAAATTAAGATGTGGCAGAGAACTCGCAGCTGAGCCTGTGGTGAGAGAGGAAGCCCGCCATCACAACGCTTCAACCTCATGTGGATGTACAGTTCATAAAATGCAAACGCATGGACTCTTATGGGCCTTGCTATTCCTTTTATCTTCGGTTCCTGGACTAAATTTTAAACCAAACATAATAGGGAAATTATTTATTATTCCGTGATATTTATGTTGATGAAAATATGCCAACACATTCTGAATCAAAATGTGCGTCTTTTCTACACTGAGGCTTTCTACCATCTGTCAAAAAAAGTGTCCACATGGTCTTTAACACGAATAAAATATTAGCTTGGACTCAAACTGGCTTTCTGGGTTATGGCATAATTTGTGACATGGGAAAAAATAATTTGTCTCCCCCCAGCTTGTGGTTGCTGTAAATCTTTCATGATTCCAGCATGATTTTAATGAGCTTCAGTATCCTCAGCGCAGCATGTAAGGTACAATGTGACTTTAAGGGACTTCAAGAACTGGAAGCCCCTCCATTGAGTCAAACTCCATTTTACTCAGGATGTCTAACAAATGCTAGTTAAAGAAATGAACAACACAAATGCTTTATAAGTGTTTTCCCAAATATTTTTTTTTTCAGTTTGTTCTATATGTTTATTGTACCCAAAGTGGTTAAAGTAGCAGGACATCTTGCACACTAATCCAATAACAATAAAACTTCCAATTTATTTGCAATGTACATCTGTGTAGACAGAATTTTAAATTCAATTGAAAATACTTTATTAATCACAAAGGAAAATTAAATGATGTAACTTATTATACAGGCTTCTTCAAAGGATTGTGGTAATGTAAATGCTGACGACTATGGGCAGGAGGGATCTCCAGAAGAAGTCTATATTACAGCAGATCTAAAGAAGCCTCTGACACTAGTCTCATGAAAACAAGGCACTTTTTTTCTCTTCATAGTACTGTAGCTACATCTAGCCTGGCGTTCTGTGTAGCTGTGACACCGTCCTGGAGGGGGGGCATCGGCTCAGTTTCTGCTGCAAAACAACCATATGTCCCCCCTCTATAGATGCTGGCTTTCAATATTTAACCCTCTCTCTCTCTCCTTGACATAGTTATTGACCCTTTACTGAAGCTAACCGTATAATAATAATATTAATAATAAGTCTTATTTCTAGAGCACAATACATTTGACTACAAATCTCAAAGTGCAACA
The DNA here is from genome assembly GCF_011125445.2 of Fundulus heteroclitus. Classification (NCBI taxonomy): domain Eukaryota; kingdom Metazoa; phylum Chordata; class Actinopteri; order Cyprinodontiformes; family Fundulidae; genus Fundulus; species Fundulus heteroclitus. The sequence goes on from NC_046367.1 coordinate 7,360,983, forward strand.
GAAGCAGACACATCAAATAACATAAAAAACACAAGTTAAAACAGAATTACTCCATAAATGCCTTTCTAAAAAGGAAGGTTTTAGTCCTTTCTTAAAAATGTCCACTGTCTGTGGGGCCCTGAGGAGATCTGTAAGAGTGTTCCACAGTTGCGGAACGCTCCTCACCAAAAGCCCTAACAGCCACTGTTTTGTTGGCCTGACTAGGTCCTGGCTGATGTATGTGGTTTGAGAAAGTCAGTTCGGTAGGTGTGGGCCGCACTGTGCAGACAGTGATGGGTGTGTAGGGGAATTTTTTACTCAATACATAGGTAACCGGGGAGCCAGCGCCGTGTGTGGAGAACGGAGATGATGTGCTTGTACTTCCACAGCCCCATCAGGACCCTGGCTGTGCTGTTCTGAACATACTGGAGCTTTTGAAGACTTTCAAGCAGGAATCCAGATGAGAAGTGCGTTACAGTAGTCCAGCCTGGAGGAGATAAAGGCCTGGATGAGCTTCTCTGCTGCTCAGAGGGAGAGGGAAGGAAGCAGTTTGGAGATGTCACGGAGGTGGAAACAGGAGGTTTCACAGAAAGAAGTAACATGATTGTCAAAGCAGAGCTGGGGGTCAAACTGAACTCCCAGGTTAGTAACAGAAGGAGAAAGGGGAATGGTTTGACCAATAATGACACAGTGGTGATAGAAGAGTAAAGTTGATGAGTGGTTCCAGTTATAATGGCTTCTCCTTAAGAGCCATTAGGATGCAGGACGGTGTGACTCATTCATGTCTTAAGCTCCAGGCTGGAACTGAGGCAGGTACCGTTGGCAGAAAGGGGGCTAGAGGGCGTGATTTTGAGGTAAAGTTGAGTGTTTTCAGCATAGCAATGGAAATTAACTCCATGCTTGATAACGAGACGACCAAGAGGAAGCATGTAAATGGTGAACAGCTTAGGACTGAGTATGGAGTCCTGAGGGACCTCAAAGGTAACAGTGTAAGGTCTGGATTGATAACTAACCACCCAGGTCAAAAATTCAAAATTCCATTATTAGAGAAATACATTAGCCATGAAGAAGTGAAATACTGTGAGGACTGAAGAGAGTCACTGGGAATACAGAGAGACGCAGCGTTAAGCGAAGGCAGAAGAAGCTAAGAGAGAAGCAAACAAAGAGTGTACAGTGACTTTCATGTTAGGTTGGACAGCGAGAGAAGACTTTATACAGGTTAGCAAGGCAGAGAGACCAATGGAAATTATGTTTAGCAGGTTAGGCTGATTAAAGATCAAGATGGAAATGTACTCGGAGTACTTTAACAAGTTGATGAAGAAGAAAATGAGACCAAAAAGCAGAAAAGGTGACCTTTGTGGATCAGGAAGAAGCAAAGATTAGCAAGGATGAAATAAGGAAGAACCTGAAAAGGATGAAGTATGAAAAGGCAGTTGGTCCTGATGATATACCTGTGGAGGTATGGAAGTGTCTAGGAAAGACAGCAGTTTTGACTAGGCTGTTCAGCGAGGTCTTAGAGAGTGAGAAGATGCCTGAGGAAAATGGGAGAAGTGTGCTGGTACCAATTTTAAAGATGTAAGGAGATGTGTAGAGTTGTGGCAACAGAGAAATAAACTTGATGAGTCATACAATGAAATTATACCAAAGAGCAGCGGTAGCCAGACTGAAGTCAGATGCAAGCATCTGTGAGCAGCAGTATGGTTCCATGGCAAGAAAAATGTTGGAGAAGTACAGAGGAGATCAGAGGAAGCCGCATTGTGGTTTTTTTTTAGATCTTGAGAAAGCATATGGCTGTGTGCTGAGAGAGAAACTATGGTGTTGTTGAGGAAATCTAGAGTAGCAGAGAATTATATCAGAGAGTGGTACAGGATATGTGTAAGAGCTGTAAGACAATGGTGAGGTGTGCTGTAGGCGAGACAAAGGAGTTCAAGGTGGAGGTGTGTCTGGGGATCAGCGTGGAGCCTCATCTTGCTTGCTGTTGTGATGAACAGTTTGGCAGATGAGGTTAGACAGAAACCTCCATTTACCATGACATATGCAGATGAGACTGTGATCTAAGGTGAGGGCAGGGAATATGTGAATCTTGAGAGATTTAAGTATGCCCTGTAAGGGAAAGGAATGAAGGTTCAAGTGGAGCTGCAACGTTACATGAAGCAGAAGGACTGCTAATGTTATATATATTTTTTTTTCTTTTCTTTTCCTTTCTTTTTTTCCTTCTTTTTTTCTTTCTTTTTTCCCTTTTTTTCCTTCCTTTTTTTTTTCTTCTTGTTATATTTTTTCTTAGATAAAGCCATAGAGGCCAGACTGAGATGGTTTGGAAATGTACAAAGGAGCAGGGTTTACCCCCAGAGAATGGGATAATCCTGGCAGTAGGTGTATGTGTATGTCTGTGTGTGTGGAGGGGGGGGGGGGGGGTTGTTGCAAGAGAAACTCTGCATCATGCAGCTCGTAGGAGGGTGAACGGAGTGTGTGTTGAGCTAATAACAGCTAGCATGTTAGCTTCTTTACACCGGGAGGTTTTCTCATCAGTCCAGAGACTATGGCATCCAACCTCCAACATCTCCTTCCTCTAAACTGCTCATCAGCCATGGCCTCTGTGGATTATTTCAACAGCAATCTTAAGAGCATCCTGAATCTCCACACCATGGTTAAAACCAGAACAGTCTCTTTTTATTTTGAACAGAGATACAAAGCCACATGTCTCACTGTGCACAAACAAGCTTCTCAGGAACATCAAAAGGACTACTCAAAGAAACTTAGACAGGCACGTTCACAATTCAGTTTAAACGTAATTAGAAAAAAATCCTGGAAACTCCAAGCAGCTGTTTTCCACAGTAAACCATCTTCTCAAATCACAAACCCCCTTACTCACAGAACCTACAGAGCAGCACTGTAATCATTTCCTGGCCTTTTTCAAAGCAAAAGTAGATTCAATCCACGCTTCCCTTCATGGATCCTCGACTCTAAGCACCCTGACTTTGCACTTACAGTTTGTAAAAGAGGTCGAGAAGATCATCAATAGGATGAAACCCACCACCTGTACCCTCCATCCTTTTCCTACAGCTCTAGTCAAAGTAAGCACCTCTGCCATCAAGCCCTTTCATTCTACTATAATAAACCGCTTTCTACAGTCTGGATTTGTTTCACTCTGTCCTTTAAACAGCCATAGTCAGACACACCAGAAAAAAACTCCCTTGATCCAGATACACCTGAAACTACAGGCCCAGCTCGAATCTCCATTTTTTCTCCAAAGTACCGGAAAAAGAAATGAAAGTTGTGTGTTGCCATCTCCAGGACCATCTGGACTATAACAACCTTTTTGAAAATAATCATTCTGGTTTCCCCTCTGCTCACAGCACGAAAACAGGCCTGGTTAGAGCCACAAAACAACCTACGAATGGCAGCAGATGCTGGCTCACCTTCCCTCCTCATACTACTTGGTCTGTCTGCTGCTTTTGACACTGTGGTCATGGCGTTTCTTCTCAATCGGCTACACCAAAACCACTGGACTCACTGACTCTGCTCTGGCTGGTTTTAGATCACACCTTACTGAAAGAACAGACAGTACACACGAGGTATCCCATCAACACACTGTCATCTGCGGGGTCCCCCAGGGGTCAGTCCTTGGCCCCATCTTTTCCATCATTTACATCCTCCCACTTGGCCACATCATCAGCCACCCCAGCCTCTTTCATTTTTATGCTGATAACACCACATTGTATATGAAATCTGACTGGCACCAGCTCTAGCTTCAAAAACAACCTACAATACTCACTGCCTGTCTGGAGAGATAAAGGTTGCGGATGATGAAAAACAACTTTGTGCTGTTGAACAGCTCCAAAACTAAGGCAATTCTTGTTGGCACCCCGCATCAAGTCCAGTCATCCTCCATAACTGGTAGAACTCTTTCTGGTCAGGA
>NC_046367.1:7365380-7478821 GCF_011125445.2 Fundulus heteroclitus
GCCACATCTTAGCAGCACATAATCAGCAAATATATCCCTTTAATACTGTTCGTTTTAAAGTTTTAAACACTAATAATACTGTAAGTTTTAAAGTTTTATTGTAAAATCTCTATAAAGCAGTTATTACACCTTCTGTTTCTGAAGGCGTGCAAATGTCCTACTTAGTATTGCACAAAAGTTTCACCTGAAACCTTTTTGGGAACTTTTCTATTAATTCACAGCTTGATTTACTATAAATCATTGCAAACATTTTTCGGTTTATATTTTCAGATTATACAGCATGTTTTTTTTGTCACATCATCGATCTGCTCAGTGTCGATCAGCACCGTTCCAATCCGCACAAAGAAAGCATGAACACATAAACCAGTGTACTCCTGTTTGACGTTGCTTTCCTCTCACTCCATCCAACACTTCCACCCACAGCAATCTGCAACGCACGATCCCAGAACAGAGAGCAGGAGCAGGATAATAACAGCGGGTGAAACATGGCAGCGGGGCTCTGAACGCAACCAGTGACAATCAAACTGCTGCACAGAACACAAATCATTTCTCATGGGGCCTCCAGGCTCTGAAAGCTCCTCACACAACACTGAGGAGATACTCGCCAATTATAAACAAGCTCTATGAATCTATTTCAGTGAAAAACCGTGTTGACATTATCAGCCTTTTGATTTTAAGCAGGCACAAGCTAGAAGACAGACCACCTGTTTCCACACTGATTCCTCACAACCAAAACAAATATGGCTGCCAGCCTGAGAATCTAGTCACAACCCATGAAGCTAGTAAAACATTGTGTGTTTCATAGCAGCGGAAAACAAGGTTTAGATATGCAGACCACTGGATGAGGCGGTGTGAAAAAAATCATCAGAACAGTTCTGATCGTTTTTCAGATTTACTTTTTGTTTGGAGATATCAACTTTAATATTCAGAAGTTAAGTTGTTATATTTCGTGAAGAAAACAATGAACTGGATAGTACCCAATCACCATTTATATTACATATTGAATATTAGACAGTGACATCACTATAAAATAGTATCTGTCCAGATATTTTACCTGATTAGTCTTTTACACTAGTGTGTTACTGTTCATCTCTTGTAGTGTAGCAGAATTGTTGAAATTCAGCTACAGGGGACTGCCTTCTACTCAGAACAGCCCATTCAAATGCTTTCAGTTCATCCCAGTCAGATTTAAGTCTGCACTGTGACCTGGCCAAGGCCGGCTTATTTATACCTTAAAATGAATGCTCCATGCATGCCACATTTGACTGAACCTTCTCAAAATGCTGAGCAGCAACACCAAACATCTGGATAGACGCAGACAAAATTGCATTTTTCTCTTATTTGTCTGATACCTATTATTTTAGAGATTAAGCTCAGTGCTTTGATGGGTGCATTTATTCTTCCATTTGATATTTCAGTATCTGCTTTGCTCTGGCCATAACAACTTAAATAATCTCTTACATTTTTATTTATTCTATTTCAAACTATAATAAATGAAGAATACAGAAAAGGAATCCAAACACCTCTACATACGCTGGTCACTTTGCTCATAAACAGACACAGAAATAACAAGAAAGGTGACAGATAACAGTTCTGCTCTTCCTGTGTCATCCAGTATTTAGGGGGCATATATGTGTTGTAGAGGAGCCATGAACAGCTTTTGTTCAGCATGTGCTGGAAGTTCCTCATTAAGTTGTATGTTGTTGATTGCTGAGGTCTATATTTTTTATTGTTTAGGTCTTTTTGAAAGTGTTACTTAGATTCTGAGTCAAGTAGTTGGATCCTGGTTGTGAGGCCTGGAAAAGGGGAGGTGGAGTTCAAACAGTCTTAGGGACGTGCCCAGATGTTCTTGTGTTTAAACAGCCTTACTGATCCTGAAAATACTTGACATTGTAACAGCATTTAAACAAAAGAGTTTTGTTTATATGGCAGCGCTTAAAGTGCCCTGCTAAATTACTCATATCAGCCAGTATGGGCCCAGTTTTATGGGCCCTGGGGCCCATGGCCGGTGCCACTTCAGCGTAGCTGGCTGCCGGCGGAGCCCACGGGCTCGCCCCCGCAGCTCCTGGGGGCTTTGGCATTGCGGTGGCTGGGGGATTTCCTCGGGGTCGTCTCTCCTTTTTCCTTGGGGGGTTGCAGATTTCCTGTGTTGGCCCCTCTTGGGTGCCCTGCTTTGGGGGCCCCTTTGGGAGTCCGGGGTTATGGGTCCCCTGGCGCCTGCCTCGGTGCTCGGGGAAGGCGGGCCTTTGGTTCTCCACAACCACTATTGAGCGTTTTCCTTCTGGATGAATTTCACCTAAACTAGTGCACTCTCACAAACACCCACAGGTGCTGGGTTCCAGGTATTAAGTGTTCACTTCTATACAAAAAGCTCGTAATTAATTTTTTTTATTTAAAAAAATGTTTTTTTTTTTACTTCCTTTTCTCAGGTATCACTTTACTCATGTCAGCTTAAATAATAATACATATGATTTAGCAATGGTGTCAAGGTGTTACTCTATGGTATCTGTTACACTATGTCCGTTGGTTGTGCTGTTCTTTTTACATCTCTCTTTCCAGGTGATGAAGCAGACGGAAGACGTTTTATCATTCTTTCCCTTTTATCTCTTCTTTCTTTCACCTCTTCTCTTGCTATATTTTGTTTTTACGCTAATAAAATGTATTGCATTTTTCAAACTTCTATCTAATCCAGTCATGTGTCAAATTATAATTGGAATCATAAAGCACAATTAACACGGTGACACAGCACCAGCTTCATGGCTATACCTGTTGTGTGTGTCCCCTGAGGGCGCAAACAAAACGGCTGCAGCATTACCACCTCCAAACAAAGCAGCAGATGGAGGGAAAAGGGCTGAGAAGCAGAAGACTGTGGCATGGTAATAATGGTGAGCAGGAGCAGGTGGAGCCGTCAAGGAAGTTGAAACATTTGGGAGATCAGGAATGGTAAAAAAAAAAAAACAAGGTTTAACAGAAATGCTATGCTTCTGTTAAATGTGAGTGGGGTGTGAGAGGTGACTTCTGGAAGGTAGGAATGTCACCATCTCTCTTAAACACAAACACACTCCTATCATGGTCTTCTCACTGCGGGTCAGCTTTAGAGCTCCCTACACAAGCTCAGCAACTAAGTTCCTCCTCCTGCTGCCTTAATGTTCTACCCACAGCTTTCTTTAAGACATTTTTGCCTGTCATAACATCTGATTTGACTTAGATAACAAACATGTCCCTTCTGTCAGGTGTTTTCCCCCAGTCCCGAAAAACAGTTGTTTTCAAACCACAGCTGAAACAGAACAATTTAGACAAATTCCCACTGCAGAATTACAGGCCCATCTCAAACCTCCCCTTTATCAGTAATAATATTGAAAAAGCTGTGTTTCAACAAGTGCTGAAAGCCTGAGTTTTTTTTTTTAATCAAGCCTTTTAAGTCAAGATGAAAAACACATTTGTTTAGGATTGCCTTTGACTGTTCTAGTTAAACTGTTTTACTGAAACTTTATTAGTTCAAGTTTGTAGTCCAACTGTTTTTATTTTCCTATATTTTAATAATGTAAAGCACTTTGCATTGTCTTTGTACTGAAATGTACTATACAAATAAATTTGCCTCGCCTTACCTTGTACCAAATTACCATGCTGCCCCAGGTGCTTCATGACATACATGACATTTTATCCATCACTGTATTCTGATGGCAGTTGTTTATATAATATATATATATATATATATATATATATATATATATATATATATATATATATATATATATATATATATATATATATATATATATTATATAAACAACTGCCATCAGAATACAGTGATGGATAAAATGTCATGTATGTTTGCCAACGTGAGTGTTAAAAGGGTAGGAGGAGTTAGTGAATTTAATACAAACAACTGCCATCAGTGCTCAGTAAATGTCTCAGACAATGGAAGCTGGTAGAGAAGGAATGGGAGGAACCATCATGGGATATACCACCGACAGATAGCTAAAGTGGCTTATATGACCAAATCCTACCAATGGCTAGAGAGGGTGGGAATGAAGGACATGACTGAAGCACTGAATCATTGTGCACTGATCATATCAGCACTGATCATATCAGCACAGTAGTAGGCCTTGAGCACCAGAACAATAGAGGCCCAGATCTACTATACCAGGCAAGATGTACTTTACCTTACTTTTACTTGCACTTGTGTAATAATATTTTGAAGTCCCTCTACTCTTGCTTGAGTATAGCTTTGGCACTCTACCCACTTCTTATTAGTTCACTGAATGAAGAACAAATATATTTTAATCAAAAGTGCACCCGACACAGATACACACCTACAGTTTATGGTAAGGTGAGATTTCTGGATTGTACCACAGGTTTCATTGTCACCCTGTGACAGACTGGTGACCTGTCCAGGGTGTACCCCGCCTCTCGCCCATTGAACACTGGAGATAGGCACCAGCATCCCTTGCGACCCCACAAGGGATAAGCGAGTCAGAAAATGGATGGATGGATGGAATCTTAAGAACTGGTTTCCTTTGCTGTTCTGGTATTTGTTTAGGGAATCCTGTGTTTTTGTAGTAAAGCCATACAAACACAATTAAAGTCACAAGCCAGATTGATCTTGGCAGAATGGAGCCTTCTTTATGAGACTCTGCCTCTGTGTTAGAGAACAGTTTCCTCCTCATGCCGCTCTCCTGGCACTAAGAGCCAATAAGCTTCCACTTCAGTCTTCCAAGCTCATTAATATGCCATTGACTGTTGACACTTGCCAATTAATTAGCCTGGCTAGGGCTTTCTTTAAGGAGTCAAAGGCACACCTTGTGCTATTTAAGGGGGATTTTATAACGTACCGATATGCAGTCCAAAGGGCTTTTCATGGAACAGTTCCAGGGCCTGACCATTGACCACCAAGACAAGTCCCAGTTTAGGTAGCCTTGACATCTAACAAATCAGTTAATTGGGGAACCCAGTTATCTACAACCACTTGAGAAGCAGTGAAGAGACTCTTTTCCAAAGTAACTCTGTCACATAACCACAAATGAGCTCCTTTTTAAAATCGCCTCTGGAAGCTTATGCATGTAAAAAGATCTTAGGGCCTTTCCCCAGCCCTAAGATCTTTTTTACCTCTCATATGTAATGCTGGCATCACAAAGCCATAGAGGGCATGAAATGAAATTCAGCAAAGTCAATATAGGACTACACATAAAGCATGTGTCAGATATCTGCCTTTAAAATAGGTAAAATATATCCACAGCATATCCCCCTTTTGCTTGTAATTATAACAACCCACACCCGGGGTGTCTGGTGCCCATACCTCAGCAGCATTGTTGTGATTTTTCTACACTATTATGAAGTGTAAACACTATTTAGGAAATTCCAAATTGTTGAAGTCCCCTAAACTTTTCCATTGTGTGTGTGTTAACAGTGAAAACTGACATATAATAAATGTGATACACTGGTGTTCCCAGTGTATTTTTGCTTTAAATCCCAACATCAGTGGATTTTTCAAAAGCTTTGTAAGTGCTGCTTCACGCTTCTGAGATGCAAAGCCAGCGTGCCCATTCTTTTGTTGAAACTGGTGGTCCTGTTACTACTTTATGTTTGGTATCAAAAGAAGAAAAAAAGCCCCATACCTTATGATTACAGCCAAAAATAAAGTAGTTATTTATTTATAGATGTTTATTCAGGTCCAAAGTATATCAAGGAGGCATTTTTTATTTATTTTCATTTTTTTTTTTACAAATTTATACAATTTGGCTTCCAAAATTTTGTCTGCGGTGTAGAGAAGTGTCAGGTGCATTTTTGAGTATTCCTTAAAGCAGATGAGGTCAGTTATTCCACTTTATTTTAAAAATCATAATTATTACATGTATTAATGAGCAAATATTTGCAGAAGAGGAAACACTTTAGTGAAGTCTGGCAATGGATCAAGCAAGGTCCAGTTTTCAGTTTTGTGGGAAACACTGTAATGAAATGTGTCACAGTAAAACAAATGCTTCTCACTATCTTGGACTTGTTTAACTGCTGGTTGATCACGTTAAAACATTTTAATTTCCCCACAATCAATATCTTTAATGTTGGCCATTCAGTGAACAATTAGTAACTTGAGAAACTTGACCTGTTACAACTGTATTCCATATTAATATTTGTGATATCGTCAGCGTGTACTTGCAAGAAAGAAAACAGCTGAGCATTTAAAAAACTAAATTGCACAGTTTTTTATTTAATTATTTTATTTACTTATTTTATTATACATTATATTTATTATTAATATATTATTTTTATTGTATAATGTTATTTATATTAGACCTTTTTGATGTTATCTTTCCATCCCGGGTCTTTAGAACTATAACGCCATCATTTATTTGGCCTCCTTCACCATCTCCAAATGAAAACCTTATGAAGATGCCGTGTTTACTCCACAAGTTGAACAATCTTGTTGCCTGTGTGTTGCAGCTGAGACCACTGAGTACTCCCTCTGTTCAAAAGCTCAAAGATGCTTCTGGTTTTGATTTTTAAAAAAAAGGATCACCATTGATGCTCTAGGTATCAGAAGGATTTTTGGTCAACATAGAAAGTTTACACCATCTTAAGTAAGTTTGTCATCCTATTTGAAAATGTCACAGTTACATTATCTCTGCATGATAACACAGTTGGGAGCGTGGCCTGTGTCTTGCTTCAGCTTTTCATGTAACCTGTAGATGATGTGAATCCCCTGCTGACTGAAACCTTTTTATAACCTTCACATCTTTGTATGATTGGACATGATGCAACATGTTTATTATAATCTCCGCTTCCAGTGAAGTCAGCAAAGAGTCCTGCTGCTGTCCCGGTCTCACCGCCCAGCTAGCAGAACTGGGGGGTGAAAATTAACATCAGCTTTCATATAGCAGCTCTATTTCATTTAGAAGTCACCCCCACTGAGAAATAGAACATTCATTTCACCTCTGCAGGGGAGCCCTCTTTTAATTTTCTCTAACCATTATTCTCAACTCTATAGCTCATAATGCCTGCCTATTTTTCTCTCCCTACAATGTTTTTTTTCCCCCATTTTGTATTTTCTTTAATATCTGGTCCCTCAGGTGTCATGTTGAAGATACTTTTCACATGATAGGTTTGAGTTCCTAATTTGCCCCTCACCAAACAGAACCAATACTGTTAGTTTGTGAAACCATCACACATAAAATCTATTACCAAAAGTATTTGGTCGCTTGTCTTTACACACCCTTAATGATCTTCTGAAAAGACTGAAATAATAATAATAATAATAATAATAATAATAATAATAATAATAATAATAATAATAATAATACATGTTATTTGAAGGGCCCGTTCAAGTCAATTAAGGTCACCAAACAAAAAATACAAAAAGATTAACTATAAAACAGAAATTAAAATCTGACACATTTATCAGAATAATAGATACTGACAATAAACGGAACGGGCAAGTTTGAAAGTCTTTTGAGATAAGATTTAAAGGAACACAACAAATCATGATTACGCATGTACTGTGAGAGAGTTCCAGAGACAAGGGGCTGTACGTGAGAAGGCTCTTGACCACATCGTCATTAAGCGGGCAGGAGGTATGTTAAGAAAAAGGGATGAGGAAGAGCAAAGACTTTGGGCGGATACTTTTGGGCGAGCAAAGACTGGAGAAATCAAAGAACATGATCCTCACGGTGCTCCCAGGATTCTCTAGATGGGCCAGAACTCAGTGCAGCAGGTAGATGATGGCATCATCCACCCTAATGCCTGGCTGGTAGGCAAACTGCAGGAGATCCAATACAGACCTCAGCAGGGGGCGAAGATGGTTGAAGATCAGCTTCTTGAGGGTCTTCATCGAGTGCAATGTTTGTGCTTCCGGCCTGTGGCTGTTGAGGAATAGCCACAGATAGAGTTATACTTCTCTACAACAGTGAAACAGAGGTTAGGGGGTTCATCTTGCAATTAGTAGGTTGCCGGTTCGATCCCCTGCTCTGTCTGTTGTTGTGTCCTTGGGGAAGACACTTCACCCGCATTGCCTGCTGGCGGTGGTCAGAGGGCCTGGTGGCGCCGTTGTATGGCAGCCTCGCCTCTGTCAGCCTGCCCCAGGGCAGCTGTGGCTACTAACATAGCTCACCACCGTCAGGGTGTGAATGACTGAGACTGTAGTGTAAAGCGCTTTGGAGGTTGCCAAGACTAGTTAAAAGCACTATACAAGTACAAGCCATTTACCATTTCTCTTTAATCGTTGCTGTATTTGGTTCCATATTTTTTATTTATTTTTGTGAGATTAAAAACTAACAAACTCGAGTGTTGAGAGGTTAAAAGCTGGCAATGAATATTCCTCAATAGAGACCCACTATGTTTCTGGGTCTTTAATAATCCATGCTACTATCGGTTTTATTTGGGCAGCCAAATAATAATCTTAAATCAGGTAATCCCAGGTCACCTTTTTTTTTTTTTTACCAGACATTAAAACGTTGAGCCTTATTTAAGGTCTTTTGTTCTAAAAGGTGAACTTCGATATATTTAGATTTTTTTTAGATTAGATTCACTTTATTGTCCCAAAGGAAATTTGATTTGGGTACAGACTCTGGCTGCTACATAGTCCAAACTATGTGTCACACCGCATTCACACATAAAAACACTACTATAGAAATTCCATTATAAGACAATAAATAGATACATAAAGAAGCATGTTACATTACATTCACAATACAAAATTTTAATAAATAAATAAATACATAAAAATTTATAAAAACCCTTCCTTAAAAATCTGTTATAAGAGATAATGAATACATAAAAAAAGCATGTCAGTTTAGTTTAAATGTAGAATACCATTGCCTATTCCACAATTTACTGCTTGATGCTGTTTATTGCTTTAACGGAAAGCGGAACAAATTAGTTCTTATAGCAGTTCAGTCTACAGGCTGGGACTCTAAGACGTCGACCTGAGGGAAGAAACTGATACTCTGAATAAAGAATATGAGTGGGGTCTGAGATGATTTTCTGGGCCTGTCTGGTTATTGTTTGATTGAAGATGGTCTGAAGTGAGGGGTGCTGCTTGACTCCCATCAACTTCATTGCTCTTTGAGTCAGGCAAGTAAGTTTGGCCTTCATTTGGACAGACAGGTTACCAAACCAGGCAGAAATGCTATACCTAATGATGCTCTCTATAACAGCACGGTAAAAGAGCAGCATGACTTTCTGACTGACACCAAAGTCCCTTAGCCTGCGCAGAAAATGTAGCCGCTGCTGGACCCTGTTGCAGACATAATCAAGTTGAGCAATCCACAATAATTTATTGTTGATTTTTAATCCAAGATATTTATAGGAATCTGCTTGGGCAATTAATTGATTATGGATGACCACTGGAGAGTGGTCTCCAACTGCCCTCGGGTCAAAGATCAGTTCATGTGTTTTTTTGGACATTAAGAGTAAGAAAGTGTTCCTTGCACCACTGAAAAAAGGTTTTTATCTGCTGTCTGTAACTAATTAGGTCTGATGTGCCTGAAATGAGGCAGAGAATAGCTGTGTCATCTGAAAATTTTAACACATAATTGTTTGATGTATTACAATTGCAGTAGTTGGTATATCAGGTGAACAGAAAAGGTGAACTGACACACCCCTGGGGAGCGCCAGTACTGATGTTCACCCTGAGAACGACTAATAAGGAATGAGTGAAACCATCTGATAATATATGGATTGACATTAATTTTTTACACTGTAGATAGAAGAACGTGAGGTTGGAGAGTATTAAAGGCTGAACAAAAATCAACAAAAAGCAGTCTAGCATAAGCCTTGGGGTTTTCTAGATGTTTAGCCACTAGATGCACTATGCCATTGCAAGGATCAGTGCCTCTCCTACATTGAAAAGCAAATTGGTAAGGATCGAGTTGTGGACCCACATCTGATCTTAGATAATTCTAACAATGTCAAGGTAGTGTCATGATTTAAGTTTTTGTTTGTTTTGCTTTGGACTTTTCTTAATTAGCCCTCACCTCTAAGCCATCATCCAATCACTTGTCTAACTCCAGCCACCACTTTGTTGCCACTAGTTACAGTCAACTCGGCTCACTTATACCTGCCTCAGCCAACTCATCCCTGCCAGAATGTCTCGTCTTGTCTCGTCTTGTCTTGTCTTTTGTGATGTGCCCTTCCTCTACCAGTTCCTGTGTGCTCAGCCAGCTGGACTCTTCCAATAAAGCTGCCTGTGTCTGTGTGCTACACAAGTCTGCCTGTTTCCTCGTGAGTTCCAGCTGCTTGCTCTGCCCGTTCTGGTGGTTCCTTGGTTCACTTCGCCTGTTCTGGTCTGTTCCTGCCTTTATCATTGGCTTAGCCTGTCACTGCCTGCAACTCCTGGTCAGTTTGGTTCTGCCATTCACCCCGCCTGCACCATCAGCCATTATTCATCCATCAAGTCTGGTTCTGCTTGCCTGCCTAAACTGCCACGACACATCCCTTTCAATAAACCTTTCAAAACATAACTCTGTGTTTGGTTGAATATCGGGTTCACCAGCATTAATCATAACATAGACTTTGGTATAAAAATCAGATATCCAGATAGACATTCTACCTGGATATCTGACTTGATGCAAAGTTCTTGATCTAATCTGAAGACCATTTGAGCTTTAGATGTCAGAAAGTTGCTGACCTCTGCACACTACACCTGTCAGCATCCACAGAACCAGTTCTGGGTCTTACATGGCCTTCCATTCTGTGGCTGAGTTGCTATCATTGTTGATCAACTCAACTTTGGTAAAACACCAGTATCAGTTGACTATGGAATATTTTGTGAGGATGAAACTTCGTAATTAGATGAATTGCATCTCCATCCACTCTTTCCCAAATGTTTGTAGAATAGGGCTGCATGTCTGCGTCACGATCCTTTGGATTTTGTTATTTTTGGATCATGTCTTCTTCACTTATTTATCCTTTAATGTTTTACCCTGTGATTTTGTTAGTAATTTCTGTTAGATTTCTGTTGTCTCCTTGTCTGCCCTGTCATCTTTTTTCTTCACGTTCATTGTTTGCACCTGGAATACTTAATGGTAAGTTTTCACCTTCCCTCCTGCTTCCCTCTCTTTCCCTCTATTTAAGCCGTCCTTTCCATATTGCTCCTTGTATCTCTCTAAGTTACTATTTTCATGATTATATCATCCCTCATTTAATCATGTGGCTTCCTGACTTGTATCTACATATTGGGACAACACCTTGTCAGGGTTCTGCGGGCTGCGCCCGATCGGGGTGCAATCCTTTCCTCCCTCTCCCCTCACAGGTGGCCTTGATGAGCGGGGAGGCGTGCTGCGGAAGAAGAGAGATCATTTTTGGTCTACTTCTTACATGAGCTCTTCAGACTGCTTGGTTTTAACTGTGCTTGGCAGGTAGATTGTTCCAGGTATTTCAACTCTCACTCGATTCTGAGATCAGTGCAGGAGGTGGTTATTTGTTGTGTTTTTTCTCTGTGTGTATAGCTGAAGCAATAATGTTTCCATGTGTTCAATAATGTACATTTCTTAGCCAGAGTTGATGGATGATTGTACTAGTTTCTGGTTTTGTAATACGCTTGTGTTTGCTTGTGTGATTCAGAGTGTTTTAAAATATTTACTGAGTGTGTATTGCCACATTGACACTTGCCGTCTAATGCTCTATCAATCTAGTGAATCATTAGGCGTCCTTAAGGTTTTGCCATTACTCTCCCTATTGATCTGCAGAATTCCAGTAGCCAGCTGAGGTTTCTAGTCTTCAGAGGGGGAAAGGAGTGAGGCAGCTTCTCAGTGGTGCCCCTTTCCTTCCTCAGCTAATTGATGAAGTGGTGTGTGAGTGTGTAGTGTATGTGTTGCATAGTGGCTGGCTTACAATTGAACTCCTTGCTTACAGAACAGGGCACTCAGTCAGAATGGCAAGTGTCTTATGGCTGCTACATAATGTGCCAGCTATTTACACAGGCGATGGAGGTGTTGCAGTGAGCACTTTAACTCAATCAGTAGGAAGGGCCATGTTTATTGTTTGTCCTGTTACACGCTGTTAAGGTGCATTTTCATACTGTTAAAGTTGCGACAAACTGTGCTTTGTCAAACATTTGTCACATAGACTTTTAAAGACAATATTAATCTGTGAAAAACAACAACTTGACCTTTAAAATTTAGATTAGGCATGGGCCGCTATGATGCATGATAGACGTAGTTAAAAACAGAATTGTTTCATTGCAATAAGACATTGACACAAAAATGTCAACTTAAATAAATAATATGATGTACTTGCTGTTATTTAAAAGTCTTTAAAAAATATTGCTTCCATTGCTAATGTGCGAAAATCTATGTATTAATATGCTTACAATAATACCATCTAAAACTTTTATTTGTTGTTATTTTGATATAAAAATGATAGCATTTATTGGAGCTTTTCATAAAAATCAACTATTCTGTAAAATATTGTGCCTTTTTGCCATTCTGTCCTTTAAAGAGTAACAATATGAAAAGGTGATTATTTAGCTGGCCTGTCTGCTTAGGTACGGCCTGCAGTCAGCTGTTTAACAGACATGCTCTTTGCAGCTTGCCAAGTGTCATTTTTAACCAGCATTACTGTAGACTGATGGACGGCACTCCTTTAGTTTCCACACCATGACTGTCTGGGTTGTTCATGACCCAAATTATTTCCAAACAGGCAAATTTGTCATTTTTGGGAGGAAGAGAGAGGTAAACACATATTTTCAGGCAGCTGCCTGGCAGTGTGAAGCATCAGTTGGGGAATGGGAAATGAAAATATGCTCTCTACTTTATACAGCTGGTCGGTCCAACTATTTTTCTAGTAAAATAGTTCGACATTAAAAGGACTTTGAAGGATTATAGCAATGGGATGATGGAACCTTCTAAGCATTAACACTAAATAGAAAAAAATTACTTATATTTGTTTATTTTACTAGGTGGTAGCAATAGTAGGTTGGCTAAGTTCTTCTCCACCCCCCTGAGAACTGAGAAACAACCAGACAAAATGCCACAAAACCGTTTTGTGATGAAGGTCCTGAACTGTCGTACACTCTGGTGATGAAGCACAAAGAGATGAGATGGAACCGATTATTCATTTACATTACAATTAAATTTACCCACAATTAGAACTCAGGACAAGTAAACAGAGGACTGTTGACTCAGTAAACCATCTTCTCTTAGACAAATCTAAGACAATCTGCTTGTGTGGTTAGTCTGTTACCGTTACCTTCATATTTCCATGGTTCGTTATGTGGACGTCACTGGGCTGGTGCTTGGGCTGGATCTAGGTCAAAGCCTACCTCTAATTCTTTTACAGACATGAGCAGGGTGTCAATCCCCAAAGTTTAAGGTGCTTAAATTACACTGCAAAAAGGAACTAAAAGTAAATTTCATTTCTTGAAATTAGTGTATTTTTCCTTGATTTGAGCAGGTAAATATGACTATTTGCCAAAGGAATATGATTTTTGCACTTGGAATAAGAACAATTCATCTTCATCATCTTATTTCACGTGCAGAATATCTAATTATGTTATTTTAGGGGTAAAATGCTCATTCCATTGGCAAATAGTGTTATTTAGACGCTCAAATGAAGGAAAAAATTTACTAATTTCAAGAAAACTTTACCTATGGTACTTTTAGCTCCCCTTTTTGCAGTGTGCTATACTAGGTCACATAAATTAGCAACAAAAAAGGTAGAAATTGTCAATATGATACTTCTAGGCAGACATTCTTGGTGTAGTTTACAGATACGTTGTGGCTTTAAAAAATAAAAGCTTGTGACCCAAAGCACTGCATTGTTAAATAAAACAAATAAAAAATTCTTGCTTTGCAGATTAAAAACTTTGCCATCTCCCTGATATCTTTTTATACAGAACCAATTAGACCATATAATCCAAATATTTACATTTCTTTTATCAACTTACTGGTGTGAAATCATATTTTTTTTACCCAAGGTTATATGCAGTCAGACCTTCATTCAGGCCTGTGCCTTGTTAAGAACCGCATCCAGTGGATAGCACACATACAAGCAATGTTTTCCAATCCACTAAGCCTTCAAGGTTAGAACATTTGTCTGTTTCTTCTACTGCGCAGGCTTGACAAAAACAGCGTGTCACACAAAAGCCTGTGAGCACTCGCACACGTGCCGCTCCTCTCCTGGCAGAGGACACTGTATTTGTTGTCAAAATTGCACTTCAGATGGACTTTCAGTGTTTCTGAAATGACTAAGTGTTGCAAATTAAGATGTGGCAGAGAACTCGCAGCTGAGCCTGTGGTGAGAGAGGAAGCCCGCCATCACAACGCTTCAACCTCATGTGGATGTACAGTTCATAAAATGCAAACACATGGACTCTTATGGGCCTTGTTATTCCTTTTATCTTCCGTTCCTGGACTAAATTTTAAACCAAACATAATAAGGAAATTATTTATTATTCCATGATATTTACGTTGATGAAAATATGCCAACACATTCTGAATCAAAATGTGTGTCTTTTCTACACTGAGGCTTTCTACCATCTGTCAAAAAAAGTGTCCACATGGTCTTTAACACGAATAAAATATTAGCTTGGACTCAAATTGGCTTTCTGGGTTATGGCATAATTTGTGACATGGGAAAAAACAATTTGTCTCCCCCCAGCTTGTGGTTGCTGTAAATCTTTCATGATTCCAGCATGATTTTAATGAGCTTCAGTATCCTCAGCGCAGCATGTAAGGTACAATGTGACTTTAAGGGACTTCAAGAATTGGAAGCCCCTCCATTGAGTCAAACTACATTTTACTCAGGATGTCTAACAAATGCTAGTTAAAGAAATTAACAACACAAATGCTTTATAAGTGTTTTCCCAAATATTTGTTTTTATCAGTTTGTTCTATATGTTTATTGTACCCAAAGTGTTTAAAGTAGCAGGACATCTTGCACACTAATCCAATAGCAATAAACCTTCCAATTTATTTGCAATGTACATCTGTGTAGACAGAATTTTAAATTCAATTGAAAATACTTTATTAATCACAAAGGAAACTTAAATGATGTAACTTATTATACAGGCTTCTTCAAAGGATTGTGGTAATGTAAATGCTGATGACTATGGGCAGGAGGGATCTCCAGAAGAAGTCTATATTACAGCAGATCTAAAGAAGCCTCTGACATTAGTCTCATGAAAACAAGGCGATTTTTTCTCTTCATAGTACTGTAGCTACATCTAGCCTGGCGTTCTGTGTAGCAGGAGTGGGGCATCGGCTCAGTTTCTGCTGCAAAACAACCATATGTCCTCCCTCTATAGATGCTGGCTTTCAATATTTAACCCTCTCTCTCTCTTCTTGACATAGTTATTGACCCTTTACTGAAGCTAACCGTATAATAATAATATTAATAATAAGTCTTATTTCTAGAGCACATTACACTTGACTACAAATCTCAAAGTGCAACAGAAGCAGACACATCAAATAACATAAAAAACACAAGTTAAAACAGAATTACTCCATAAATGCCTTTCTAAAAAGGAAGGTTTTAGTCCTTTCTTAAAAATGTCCACTGTCTGTGGGGCCCTGAGGAGATCTGTAAGAGTGTTCCACAGATGCGGAACGCTCCCCACTAAAAACTCTAACAGCCACTGTTTTGTTGGCCTGACTAGGTCCTGGCTGATGTATGTGGTTTTAGAAAGTCAGTTAGGTAGGTGCGGGCCACACTGTGCAGACAGTGATGGGTGTGCAGGGGAATTTTTTACTCAATACATAGGTAACCGGGGAGCCAGCGCCGTGTGTGGAGAATGGAGATGATGTGCTTGTACTTCCACAGCCCCATCAGGACCCTGGCTGTGCTGTTCTGAACATACTGGAGCTTTTGAAGACTTTCAAGCAGGAATCCAGATGAGAAGTGCGTTACAGTAGTCCAGCCTGGAGGAGATAAAGGCATGGATGAGCTTCTCTGCTGCTCAGAGGGAGAGGGAAGGAAGCAGTTTGGAGATGTCACGGAGGTGGAAACAGGAGGTTTCACAGAAAGAAGTAACATGATTGTCAAAGCAGAGCTGGGGGTCAAACTGAGCTCCCAGGTTAGTAACAGAAGGAGAAAGGGGAATGGTTTGACCAATAATGACACGGTGGTGACAGAAGATTAAAGTTGATGAGTGGTTCCAGTTATAATGGCTTCACCTTAAGAGCCATTAGGATGCAGGAAGTTGTGACTCATTCATGTCTTAAGCTCCAGGCTGGAACTGAGGCAGGTAACATTGGCAGAAAGGGGGTTAGAGGGCGTGATTTTGAGGTAAAGTTGTGTGTTTTCAGCATAGCAATGAAAATTAACTCCATGCTTGATGACGACATGACCAAGAGGAAGCATGTAAATGGTGAACAGCTTAGGACTGAGTATGGAGTCCTGAGGGACCTCAATGGTAACAGTGTAAGGTCTGGATTGATAACTGACCATCCAGGTCAAAAATTCAAAATTCCATTATTAGAGAAATACATTAGCCTTAAAAAAGTGAAATACTGTGAGGACTGAAGAGAGTCACCGGGAGTACAGAGAGATGCAGCGTTAAGCAAAGGCAGAAGAAGCTAAGGCCAAACAAAGAGTGTACAGTGACTTTCATGTTAGGTTGGACAGCGAGAGAAGGATTTATACAGGTTAGCAAGGCAGAGAGACCAATGGAAATTATGTTTAGCAGGTTAGGCTGATTAAAGATCAAGATGGAAATGTACTCGGAGTACTTTAACAAGTTAAAGAATAAGAAAATGAGACCAAAAAGCAGAAAAGGTGACCTTTGTGGATCAGGAAGAAGCAAAGATTAGCAAGGATGAAATAAGGAAGAACCTGAAAAGGATGAAGTATGAAAAGGCAGTTGGTCCTGATGATATACCTGTGGAGGTATGGAAGTGTCTAGGAAAGACAGCAGTTTTGACTAGGCTGTTCAGCGAGGTCTTAGAGAGTGAGAAGATGCCTGAGGAAAATGGGAGAAGTGTGCTGGTACCAATTTTAAAGATGTAAGGAGATGTGTAGAGTTGTGGCAACAGAGAAATAAACTTGATGAGTCATACAATGAAATTATACCAAAGAGCAGCGGTAGCCAGACTGAAGTCAGATGCAAGCATCTGTGAGCAGCAGTATAGTTCCATGGCAAGAAAAATGTTGATGGAGAAGTACAGAGGAGATCAGAGGAAGCCGCATTGCGTATTTCTAGATCTTGAGAAAGCATATGGCTGTGTGCTGAGAGAAAAACTATGGTGTTGTTGAGGAAATCTAGAGTAGCAGAGAATTATATCAGAGAGTGGTACAGGATATGTGTAAGAGCTGTAAGACAATGGTGAGGTGTGCTGTAGGTAAAACAAAGGAGTTCAAGGTGGAGGTGGGACTGGGGATCAGCGTGGAGCCTCATCTTGCTTGCTGTTGTGATGAACAGTTTGGCAGATGAGGTTAGACAGAAACCTCCATTTACCATGACATATGCAGATGAGACTGTGATCTAAGGTGAGGGCAGGGAATATGTGAATCTTGAGAGATTTAAGTATGCCCTGTAAGGGAAAGGAATGAAGGTTCAAGTGAAGCTGCAACGTTATATGAAGCAGAAGGACTGCTAATGTTATATTTTTTCTTAGATAAAGCCATAGAGGCCAGACTGAGATGGTTTGGAAACGTACAAAGGAGCAGGGTTTACCCCCAGATAATGGGATAATCCTGGCAGTAGGTGTGTGTGTGTGTGGGGGGGGGGGGATGCTTGAGAAATTCTGCGATATGCAGCTCGTAGGAGGGTGAACGTAGTGTGTGTTGAGCTAATAACAGCTAGCGTGTTAGCTTCTTTACACCGGGAGGTTTTCTCATCAGTCCAGAGACTATGGCATCCAACCTCCAACATCTCTTCCCTCTAAACTACTTATCAGCCATGGCCTCTGTGGATTATTTCAACAGCAATCTTAAGAGCATCCTGATTATCCACACCACGCTCAAAACCAGAACAGTCTCTTTTTATTTTGAACAGAGATACAAAGCCACAGGTCTCACTGTGCACAAACAAGCTTCTTTGGAACATCAAAAGGACTACTCAAAGAAACTTAGACAGGCACGTTCACAATTCTGCTCAAACGTTGCTCAAAAAATCCTGGAAACTCCAAGCAGCTGTTTTCCACAGTAAACCATCTTCTTAAATCACAAACCCCTTTACTCACAGAACCTACAGAGCAGCACTGTAATCATTTCCTGGCCTTTTTCAAAGCAAAAGTAGATTCAATCCACTCTTCCCTTCCTGGATCCTCGACTCTAAGCACCCTGACTGTGCACTTACAGTTTGTAAAAGAGGTCGAGAAGATCGTCAAAAGGATGAAACCCACCACCTGTACCCTCGATCCTTTTCCTACAGCTCTAGTCAAAGTAAGCACCTCTGCATTAAGCCCTTTTATTACTACTATAATAAACCGCTTTCTACAGTCTGGATTTGTTTCACCTGCCCTTTAAACAGCCATAGTCAGACCACACCAGAAAAAAACTCCCTTGATCCAGATACACCTGAAACTACAGGCCCAGCTCTAATCTCCCATTTTTCTCCAAAGTACCGGAAAAAGTTGTGTCTGCCCATCTCCAGGACCATCTGGACTATAACAACCTTTTTGAAAATAATCATTCTGGTTTCCCCTCTGCTCACAGCACAGAAACAGCCCTGGTTAGAGCCACAAACAACCTACGAATGGCAGCAGATGCTGGCTCACCTTCCCTCCTCATACTGCTTGGTCTGTCTGCTGCTTTTGACACTGTGGTCATGGCGTTCTTCTCAATCGGCTACACCAAACCACTGGACTCACTGACTCTGCTCTGGGCTGGTTTAGATCACACCTTACTGAAAGAACAGAGTACATCAACACACTGTCATCTGCGGGGTCCCCCAGGGGTCAGTCCTTGGCCCCATTCTTTTCATCATTTACATCCTCCCACTTGGCCACATCATCAGCCACCACAGCCTCTTTTCATTTGTATGCTGATAACACACAATTGTATATGAAATCTGACTGGCACCCAGCTCTAGCTTTAAAAACAACTACAATACTCACTGCCTGTCTGGAGGAGATAAAGGTTGCGGATGAAACAACTTTCTGCTGTTGAACAGCTCCAAAACTAAGGCGATTCTTGTTGGCACCCCACATCAAGTCCAGTCATCCTCCATAACTGGTAGAACTATTTCTGGTCAGGACATTCCCGTCTCTACAGCAGTCACCAGTTTTGGTGTAAGATTGAATCCACAACTCACCTTTGAAGTCCACATCAAAATACTCTGCAGGATCTCCTTCTATCATCTCAGAAATATTGCAAAACTCTGTTCTACACTCATTTTAGCCAGGCTTATAATACACGGGAAACCCTGGATAGGGATAATGAGTACAGCTATAGAATGATGCTGAAGCTGGAACTGCCAGGCAGGAGGCCTGGAGGAAGACCAAAGAGGAGATTTATGGATGGAGTGAAAGAGGACATGAAGGTAGTTGGTGTGAGAGTAGGAGATTCAGAAGTTAGTGTTAGATGGAGACAGAAGACTGGTTGTATTGGCCCCTGAAAGGGAAAAGCAGAAGGAATAAGAAGAGCTTTCAACCTCTAATCATGGAACATGATCGGTTTGCTCATGTTTAGTTAAGGTAAGGATCTAGATTATATTGGGAATGCTTAAGAGACTGCTGTTTTAGTAATGCCTCTAAGCAAATAAAGAATTCCAAAATCAGTTCAAAATGTTGCCTCCGTTATCAATTTGTCTTTGAAGCAAGATCAAAATCCTGTTTCACAGCAACCGTTCTCTTAAACATAGCATGATGTCCACTCTGCCCCTGTTATAAATAATTAATGGCTGCTCATAAAAAAGTGTCTCCCAAAACTATTTCTTCACCCCACAAACAAAAGCTTGGTAGTCTTAATTTTAATAAGGTTTTTAAAAGGTTACTCTTTTGTCTAACATTTTTTCTGTGACAATATATTATAGAGAAAAGACAAATACCAAATGCATGATTTGACTGAATCGAAACATAGTACCCTATAAAGGAAAAAAAAGAACATGATAACACGTGTTAATGAGCCATATGGGCAAACAAGGTGGTTGGAAGTGTATTGAATAACACAAGGCAGCCTCATTGATTGCTGCTGTGCGATCAAAGTAACAACTGTACAACTGGTGGCCAGGTATAATAATTGGACAGATGGTAAGACAGGTGGATGAAAAGAATGATGGTTTGGATGGACGGAAGATGAACAGATGGACAGACAGAAAGGCAGATGGGACATTAATATTACACATACAGAGAGGGAGAGAAGCGGGCATTCGGACTTATAAGGAAACCAATAGAGAGAGACATACAAACTCAAGGTAATAATTCTTTGGCTTTGGCAGTTCAACAACAGGCAAGAAACAACATCTAAAATCATTTGGAGTTCTTTTCAAGTTTTCCCCTGAGTCAAGTTCATGTAAGACTGAAAGAACAATATGAAGCCACACAATTGGGTGAAGAGGTCCAACTCCTACTCCACTAAATGCGTCCTTGTTGTAGTATTGTTTGCATGAGCAAAATCAAAAGAGGTAGACACCAGTATAAGAGCAGAGCAACTACTAACAAATATTCTCCTTAACACTCAGTCACACCTAACACTAACAGAGCCCACCAAATAACCATGACAGAGAACAGCTTTTGAGAGGACTTATGCTCTTACAAGTATTTAATGACAGAACCAGTATATTACAGTGAAATATACTGGTACCTTCCCCCTTAACTGCAACAGGATTTTTTTTTTAACAGAATTGCTAGGCATATATTTTAACCTGTTTTGGTCCAGTTTCTGACTGTAAGTGTTAATTTCGGTGTTATAGACTCGACAGTTATTTCAGTAGTGAACTCAAGAAAGTTGATAACAGCGTAGGGCAGGAGTGTCAAACTCATTTCTATATTAGTCCACTTTGGCATCCTGAAGTCATTAAAAGGGCCGGTTGGAACTGCATGGATAACACTTTTGATTTCATAGTTTCATTCCAATTCACTTAAAAATGTAAAAAAAAAAAAATCTCAGTAACACAAAATTAGCACCCTTAAGCCTATTTGAACAGTTTATCTGCAAAAAAGTTAATAGTGGGGTGAGTTAAACTTTAAACACATCATTCTGCATCACTTTTTCTCTTTTTGGACATTTCTGGGTTGTTTTAATGTGTTTTGGAAAAACTGGCATGTAGTGGCAGGATGCTGTTACTACACAGTTAAAAAAAAATCAACATTCGCTACAGGAGGCACAGTTTCAGCCACTTTGTACACTTTAAAATGATATATACCTCTACTTCGTGACATGATATGCCTTTTTTGGTTCTTGAGTGCCAGAACTAAACTTATGTTTTCCTTGTGTCTCTGAAGGATTTAATTCACCTGATTTTTATCTGGCTCTGTTGCATTCATAGGGCAGGAACCTTTCCACTGTAAACACAAAGATGACCTAAAAACTGTAACTGCAGTTTATTATAAAGTGGAAAACGCTT
The DNA here is from genome assembly GCF_011125445.2 of Fundulus heteroclitus. Classification (NCBI taxonomy): domain Eukaryota; kingdom Metazoa; phylum Chordata; class Actinopteri; order Cyprinodontiformes; family Fundulidae; genus Fundulus; species Fundulus heteroclitus. The sequence goes on from NC_046367.1 coordinate 7,386,820, forward strand.
CTCACTGGCAAGCTCTGATACAGTGCTCTAAAAAAGCATTTATATCCCTTGAGACTTTATCCACCACAAGCTTCAGATATATTTATGAGACAGAGCAACAGGATTTTAAAATGAATGGAAACTTACTTATTTTTACAAATTGTCCTTGTGAATGAGAGTCTGAACAGTGAAGTGGGCATTTATATTAAGTCCCCTTGAGTTAATTGATTTGTAGAACTATTTTTCACAGCAATTAAAGCTGCGGGTCTTAATTATATCCAGTTTTGCTATTTTCAAAGTGAAAGGGTTTACTTCATGCATTTCTTTGTTGACATTTTTTGAGAATATATTAATATAGAGAAAATGTGAGCAAGGACAAAAACATATTTTATTTATTACAATATATAATAATATAATGCACAAAGTCCAGGCTTAGGCAGAAAATGAAGAACAGAAGTTTCACTTCCCCTCTAAAAATGCTGACAGTCATAAAGATGACCAACTAAGACATGCTCAGATGATGCTCAGAATGTGTCCTTACTTGTCAGGTTACATATTTCCCCACAACAATACTTCAAAAGTCTTCACTGCAAAAAACTTCTTTCCATAGATGACCAGATGCTATATCTATATAAAGATACCATGCAAATTAATTGATTGGCGAAGTACAGCCTGATGCGAGTGTCATGGTGTGTCATGATCATTGACATCTGGTGGTGACAGCTCCGGATGCCTTCAACTCAATTCAAATGAAAGAAAATTAGCTAGAAAGAAGAGAGGAAGACATTTTCTTTGCCTGTCAAGCAGGAACCCTAAATACACACAAATACTTTTCTCCAACATCTTCACTTGTGGAGGCAGCTCTTCCTCCCCTGAGAAGAATGACTCGAACTCATCTTGTTACACAAAGCAGCAGAAAGTGACCTTTGTCTTCTCAAACATTGACTCACTTCATTTTGTCTCTCAGTCCTGACTGTAATTCTCATCTGTCTCTTCGTATTAATCGCTTTGCAGCCACTCACTTGATGCTTTTGGTGCATGAGGGATACTTGCACCACCGTTTTCTTTATTTTTGTAAGCATCCATCGCTGCATCTCCATCCAACTGTCCAACCTCAACTGTCCACTAGTAGGTGTGATACTAAGTCTTCACTTTGGAGTAACTATGCATACTTGGGACTATTTATTGTATTTGGATGAGAATGTCTAATGTTTATGGAATATTGAACCATTTAATCAATTCCTATCTAAATCTGTAAGAGTTTGTTCTGTATGTACTCAAATGTAGGAAATGTAAGATGTACAGTAACTTAGACTCATGACTCTCAAAACAAGGCCCAAACTGACAGCACGACAATGACTAAGAAACAGGCAGGACAGATTGAAACTTGAGAACATGACAAACTTGGAACAATAACAATGCAATTTATTTTCCTTAGATATTACAATTCTTGTTATACTATATGTTGCAGTTGCCAGTTGGATAACCAGTGACATTTGCTAATTGTTGTGGTCAATTAACATGCTAACAACTATTAGCAATGCAAGCTAATGAAAACTTGTTTCTCTACTTTTGTACATAGTGTTCTTCTGACATGCTGTTTGTGGTCCTATAGTCTGTTTATGTTTTAAACCTCTATTATTGTTTACTATCTGTAGATTCTTGTTCCTGTCATTAGTTATTTTTCTGCTCATTATGATTTCAGTAGTTAATTCTTGCTTGTTAGATCCCTATTTACCTGCCTTTCTTTAGTTTAACTATGGGTTTATTTTGCCACGTCTTTCCATTAATCATGGTTTTGTTAGGTTCTGTTTTGCTGCCATCCCAGCCATATCATTGCCCTCTCTCTCCCTCAGCTTAATTACCCCCAATTACTTCATCTGCGTTTATTACGTCACCTGCCCTTCTCTTTGTTCTCCTCCCTATTTTGTCAACCAGCCCACCTTCACTCTTTGTCGGGTTCTCTGTTATGCTAACCCGGTTCTAGTCTCGATCTAGTTGTGTTCCTGGTTTCTGTTTTCTCCTGCCTGCCTGTAAGCCTTGCTATTTATTATTTAACACATCTTCATCACTTATCATGCGTCTCCTAGAACTCTTGCCTGCACTATGGTAAAAAAAAAAACCTCAAAAATAAGTCCTGACAAGTTCAACGAGATACAAACCATAACAAAACAGTTATACATATTTTACATATCAAACATATGATCATATTTTACATTTCAGGTACTCAAACAAAAGGACAGTCAAGGACATTTGAAAAGCATAGGAGTAAAACTCTCTAGTTAGATAGAAAATATCTGCTCTAGACTGAACAAGGCCAATGATAATGACCAGTTCATGTCTATTATAAGTAATGAAGGTGGATCTCAGTATTTTAGGTTTGTGACCAAATGCAGTTTATGGGAAAGTTTGAAAGCACTCCCATCAATAATCAAAACAGCCATTGCATCTGAGTGAGTTAAAGGCCCATGGTGGAATAAACTGAGGAGGGTCGAAGCCACTAATGTTCCAGTGATAAAGCACACCAATGACGTGTTAATATTAATGCATGCAAATAGAAACATTCACAGCACTCCTGGCTTGACGGAAGATGCTTCCTGCTGCCAGCTCTTGCATTTACCGCTGCTAAATATTTCATGTTCCCTTTCCAGACCTGTCTGTCAACCCTGCATATGTGTCTGGGCTGTTGTCGCCGGGTCCATCTCTCTTTCTCTCAACTTATTTTCTCTCCATTCAGCAAGAACGTTTTGAACTCTCTGAAAAGAAAGTAGCTGAAACTGGTATTTGAATTCTTGTGATGGAGACGTCACCAGATGAGACATAAAAGCCATCAAAGATCTACTGACAGACTGCATGCAGAGTTTTGAATTCCCTTTCAGCTTTTAGGTTGACCAATGGATGATTCACTCAGTGAATAGAGGATGAACTGCTTCTCAAACCAGCATATTAGTTCGTCTAAGACTTATGGTCTGCTTATGTGCATACCAGGGGGTTTACTGGTCTGCTTTCTGTGACGTATCTGTATCTGTGCATGTTACCCTCAATTTTCTTCATACATCAATTGTATTGTGTAAGAAACTCCATTGCTCCCGCTTCTTTGTCAGGTTGGGGTTTAAGGCTGCCTATCTCCTGTGGCAGCCCAAAATCCAATCTCCTCTGTTTGTTTTGTTGTTCTTTTTACATCTCTTTCTGCAGGTGTTGAAGAAGATTCCAAGGATGTCATCTTGTACTCTTCTTTTCTTCTGCTCTGTTTTTGTCACCTTTTCTCCCTTTTAATGTTTTGCTTCTTCATTTATCTTGTACCTTTCTGTTTCTGCGTCCATTTGATATACAGTAGCTTGCAAAAACATTCCTAGCCTTTGAACTTTTCCAACTATAGTCACATTACAACCACAAACATAAGGGACAAACCGCGCATTCTTCTGGCTGTATTTCAGTCATGGAGTTAACATTCAAAGCTTTATATGAAATCTTTTGACTCAGCCATGGCAGGGTGAGGAGAACATGTTAATGAAAGAGATTTTTAACCGCAGTGATATGATTTTTACAGGTTTAATTTTGTGCCAACTCTCCGGCTGCCTAGGGGAGCAAGCTTCAGACCTTGCCCAGTTCGAGCTTCCCTTCATTAGCCACTGCTGCCAAAGGAAACTGCTGCTCCACCCGGGGGTTTCAGTCAAAAAGTTAAAACTTACAACTTTTTATGAGACCATTTTCCTCAGCCATGGTGTGAACGAGGAAAACACTTTAATAGCTTAAAAGATTTTTAACCACATTATTTTTACTAGTTTGAGCATCATACTTTGACCGTGCTCGAGCTACTCTCAGTCAGCCACCTCTGCGAAATCACCCTGCTGCTCCCCCCGGGTGCTCTGAGTCTTTAAACTGAAAAACGGGCCTGCAGAAAGGGAAAGGCAGACAGATGCTGCCTTGTACCGCAAGAGGTGGATGGACACTTCAGAGACAAAACTTTTCTCCTGCAGGGTTGGGAAAGTATGGGTGGTCTGAGGGGGTGGTGTGGGACTGGGCTGTTGGTTCTTAGGCCTCGTGCTTGTCTCTAACCTCACCCCTCACAGATTTTGGTGCCACTGCTAGTGGTGCCTCCCTCTCTGGATATGTTTGAGAAAAAACGGGTGCCTATTGGAGTCAGCAGGGGAGCTGGCTTCCACAGAGGGCATGTTGCTCACAACACCTTTAAAGGCAAGGCAAGGCACATTTATTTATATAGCACAATTCAGTACAGAGACAATGCAAAGTGCTTTACATGATTAAAATATAGGAATAAAAGCAAGTAGGTATAGAATATAGAAACAAAAAAGAACAATAAAAACAGTAAAACAGTTTAACTAGAACATTCAAAGGCAATTTTAAACAAATGTGTTTTTAATCTCGATTTAAAGGAACTCAGGCTTTCCGCACTTTTACAGTTTTCTGGAAGTTTGTTCCAGATAAGCGGAGCATAGGAACTAAATGCTGCTTTTCCGTGTTTGGTTCGTGTTCTATGTATGTAGAGTAGGATGGAGCCAGAAGACCTGAGTGGTCTGGAGGGTTGATACACTGTAATGTATTTAGGTGCTAAGCCATTCAGGCATTTATAGACTAACTGAAGTATTTTAAAGTCTGTTCTCTCATCCCCATCCACTTGTACTGTTTTAAAAACAAAAACCTATATTAAAATTAAAATTATTATATATTAAATTAAAAGTGATTGTGACCTGAGGAACATTGCGTTGTTAAGGTCTAAAACTAGCCTTGATCTATTGAGGACTGCAACACTTTCTGAAACTTTTTTGTACATATTTAATATATGATTTCCAGCTAATTTGATTGCCCATAATAACTCCTAAAAAACTAATTTCATTTAGTTGTGTAATATTTACACAAACCAGCGCAATAGTGATTTCAGTGTTTTTTGCTCTGTTTGCAAGAAACATAAACTTTATTTTGTTCATATTCTAGGATAGTTTATTTATATCGAATATTTATTTTATTTTGGTAAATTCTGCAGTTACATCTTTCACTTTTGCAAATCCTGGCCGGAGAAAAAAAGATCTATATCACCTGCAAACAATATGGATTTTAATATTGATGAGATTTGACACAAATCATTAATATATAAAATAAAACATTTTGATCCTAAGACAGATCCCTGTAGAAATCAATGGATAATATTTAAACATTGAGAAGTATATTCTCCCATTCTTACAAATTGTGTTATTTCGCTCAGATCGCTCTTAACCAGCTGCATAGCTATACCCCTGATACCATTTCACTCCAACTTCCTGAATAAAACTGTATGTTCTATTGAGACAAATGCATTGCCTATATTCACAATATTCCAATGGCATGATTATTCTTATAAAAATATGTTATTTATTTACCTGTATTCATACGAGCAAAGGCCGTTGAATGCTTAGCCTTATAGCCAGTGATTTATGCTTATCTATGATTTTTTTTCCAGCTGGTAATTAAAGAGTTATTCAAGAATTTTTGAGAATTGTGGTTACAGTGCCACAGGTCTGTATTTTAGAGACCTGTCTATCAGCCATTAGGGACTGGTCATCAAATAACAACCTGCTTCTTAGCACAGACAAGGCAGATATAATGGTAATCGGACCTCAGAAATGACTACACTCACTTCTAAACCGTACCCTTAAGATTGACAACCATGTGATAAAATGTAGGGAATAGATTAAGAACTTGGAAGTGTGGTTATACCACACTCACCTCGTTTGAAGGTGGTGACTAAGACTGCCTTTTATCATCTCGGAAACATTGCAATAATCAGGCAACTTTTATCCTTCAAAAATGCTGAGATTGTTATCCATGCATTTGTGTCTGCAATGCCCTTTTCTCTGGTTTACCAAGGAAAAGTTTTAGGGCAGATGGTTATGAATGCGGCTGTCCGTGTTTTAACTAAATATGCGCACATTACCCCAGTGTTGGCTGTCTTCTCATGTTCGAGCAGATCCTGTTGCTCACCTACAAGTCCTTAAACGAATTAGCCTAGCGCTTACCTCTCAGACCTTTTGCATTTGTATGCCCCTTCTGGAGCTGTCAGATCTCAAGGTGTGCCTTCTCTTTTTGAGCCTCTTTCAATGGGGATTAATCTCCATCAGGACATCAGGCAGCAGGTTCTGTTGGTGTTTTTAAAGTTAAGTTAAAGACCCACTTGTTTACTCTGTCCTACTCGAAGTAAATGTTATCTTCTGTTGTTTTATCTGTTTTTATCTATTTTATTGGTTTGTTATTTTCTTATCTGTACTGTTCCCATTTGTCTTTATCACCTTGTAATTATTCAGCGCTATGTATGAAAGAGCTTTATAAATAAAGTTGTTATTATTATTATTTATTCAAATGATGTCCCCTGATTTCTAAAGTGAAATCACTTTAGCTATTTTCCTTTCATTGGGAATGTACCAGTCCTGACTCATAAATTACAGATATAGGTTAATGGTTTGAAATACCCTCAGTGACCTTTTTAATTATTGACATATTAATATCATCACAGTCCTTCGATCTCTATTTGCACTCTTGCTGACTATTTCTATAATTTCCTTTCCATCTACAGTTGATATGAACATAGAACTCAAATTCCCTTCGGTCAGATGTTCCCTCTATCCTTCAGCTACTATAGGATCAGATCGTTTGCTTGCCAGGTCGGAACCCACATTCACAAAAAAAAAAAGAAAATAATTTCCCAACAACAATAGTTAGATTGTAATTCTCTTCATTATCAATATTGAAGTAAAAAAACTTTTTTCACCTGTGTTGTTCACAGTGTTTAAGATTTTCAAAATTTCCTTTATGTTGTCTTAAATGGGTTCCTGTAGGACAGTGTTGTACACTGCACCATTGTCCTGTTGAAAGACTGAGTCATCATCACACAGACAAGGGCCCTTAGTCAAGAGAGATGCTCTCCTCCATCTCACATAACAATCATGGCCAGCCGCTGGGTGAGACCCTTATGGAAACGAAAACTCCATTGCTCCATTGAAGGAAACAGCTCTCAGGACATGAAGAATCCTCCTCCACCGTGTCATCTAAAAATACCTTCAGCGAGATATCCTTGTAATGGCGGTAATGTTGGAACAATAAGAAAAAAATTTTTTTTGCATATAAACAGACTTTTTCCAGCTTTTAAAGTCCTGTGTTTGGTTATGCTTTGTAAAGTCCAAAATTGGCAAGTTTGTGGCCTTTGAACTGGTATTTTTGCAAGTGCTTCTTTCACAGATCGTTATGGTTGTCTGGCTGTAGTCAGCACCAGTAAGGGTTTTAATTTAGATAAAGAATCTGCCATTTGCCTTCATGTCAAAAATCTGTCACATTATTCATGCACACCACTTCCAAATGGTGATAAAGCTCTGCTTTGGAGGCAACATGATTTACAAGTACACATATCAGTAGGAGATATTCTCCTAGAAAGATTAGAACATGCTGTAGGAATTAAGCGAACAGCACTAAACCGGTTTAAATCTTATTTGTCTAACAGATTGTAGTTTGTTCATCTTCTTTAAACTTCAGGGTTACTTCTGGAGTACCACAGGGTTCAGTGCTCAGGGCAATTCTTTTCACTGTACATATATGTTTCCACCAGGTAAAATTATCAGACAGCATGGGATCAATTGCCACTGTTATGCTGATGATATTTAGGTATATTTATATAATAACCAAGAATCTTTGTAGTCAATATGTGTTACCAAAATGAAATTTTGATGGGACATGGGCTCAAAAAGGACTGAGATTAAACATAACATGCAGCCACAATAAGACTAGATAGATAGATAGATAGATAGATAGATAGATAGATAGATAGATAGATAGATAGATAGATAGATAGATAGATAGATAGATAGATAGATAGATAGATAGATAGATAGATAGATAGATAGATAGATAGATAGATAGATAGATAGATAGATAGATAGAAAACAAAAACCTACACCATGACCAACTGCAAAACATTTTAAAAAAAGTTATCTGCCAAAATAACTTACTAATCTGCCAAACGTTTTTGGCCATAATTGGAAGTATAAGATTATTTACATTAGCTGTTAATGAGATTTAGACTTATTTTAGCCACTTGAATGTTCTGTAGAGATTCAAATATAAATGACATATATTGTTTGCATTGCCAAAATTCCTCTCACAATGTCATGTTTCTAAGATAAGTGTTTAGCTTATTTACATTTTGAACAGCAAGATCCATACATACCCACAACTCCACCCACCCCACGCGAACACAAACACACCCTCCAAAAGTCTGAAAGGCAGTTTTTATTCAGTGCTTTGTAACTCAGTTTGAAAAAAGCTGCTACATGACGAGATAAGCCATAAGCACTTTGAAGACTAAGGTCAAGACCTTCCTATATCACACGGAGAAATTCAAGTCTTCTATCTGAGTAAACACTCGGTCACAGTGGGTGCTGACGACAGAAGGAAAGATGGGGTGTTGCTCTGTTGAACATAGAAGATTGGCTGAAGATACTACTTTACTGTGTGTGCTCTGAATTCACAATGAGTGAAGAGCAAGAAACAGTAACAACCGGTGAGCAGCCATGCCAACAAGACAGCAGATTATAGCCAAGAGCACCCTTCGTGTTTTGAGAGAAAAGGGCTAAGACCTGCATGTTTGGATAATTAGGTAACAAAACAGAGACTCCTGTTGTTGCCCTGCTGGCTGGTAAACTTATAATTCTCTTCTGTTTTACACTGAAGCTGCTGACACCTTTTAAATGTGATGATACTGTGGAATCTTTTGGAGAGTAACTGCTTTTTGGTTTGAATGTGTTTGTTGAATTCAAAATAATTCAAGTGTATTAGTGAACTACAAATAAATTCTGGCCACCTTGAAAAACAACCTGAGGAAATACAGAAATCAGTTTCCAAATGATGAGTTAATTCATGACAGGAAAACAAAAGCCATCAAAATTAACCTGATCCTATGTAAAAAAAAAAAAAAAAAATTATTGCCTTCTAAACGTAATAACAGGTTGCTCCACACTTGGAGGCAGCACCTGCCATCGAAATTTTGAGATAAATAGCAATGAGTCTTTCACATCTCTGTGGAGGGATTTTAGCCTTCTCTTCTCTACAGAAGGGTTATAATGTAGCCATATTGGTGGGGTTTGGAGCATAAATAAGTTTTATACAGTTATGCCACAGCATCTCAAATAAACTTACCAGACAGACTAGACCACTCAGTTTTCATTTTGCAGTTATCATGTCAGGGTGTACCAACTGAATCGGAGAGTTTGTGGTTGATTACAATTAATTCATGATTTAACAAGAGAACAATTCAGCTTCACATTGCCCAAGTCTGATTTGGATAACTTGTTTTCCCTTCAATGAAAACATCATTTAAAAAAATATACTCAGAAAAGTTTTCTATTTTTAAGATTTGTTGTGTGTTCTAAAACATTTAAAGCTATAGTTGGTAATCCTGTTCAGACACTTTCTGTTATACTTGGTGAAATGGTCCATCCATCCTGACAATACAGTCTGTATTCAGAAAAAGGATGTTAAAAAATGTGATCTTTGTGAGAGCTGCTGGCCTGTAAAAACTGAAAAGGGCTGTGATTGTTCAGAGTTTTGGTCCTGCCCTCACTTAACCTGACCCTAGCCAAATGAATTTCGCTCCGCCTAGCTCCACTCATCCATCTGGAACAGATCCATAGGAATGGCGTTTTTAGAAGGCTGGGCCTTATCAAAAATCCTTGCAAATGATTGGATAAGCCACTTGTCTGTCATCTTTATCGACGTGCTATTTCAACCACTCACACCGAAGCCAACCCGTGACGCTGATGAGAGCGACGCAGTAAAACAACTAAACAGAACAGCCAACAAAAGCCTTCAGAGCCGTTCTCTGATGTTCTTTTGATGAAACAATATTAGGTAGATTGGACAACACGGAAGAAATAGCAGCATCAATGTTAACGCTTACTTCCTTGATTCGAGCCGCCATTGTTGTCTGAATCAAAACAGTCTCATAGTCGCTTCTCCACTACGTCACATCTATGAAACTCAAGCCCTGCGTCCTGATTGGCTGGACAATAAAATTGGTTGTCCTCTCTAAGGAAGAGGTCCCAGATGGATGTGAGCAGGCCAGCTGACACCTTTGCTAGGGCCCGGGACAACACAGTCTTTTTATTTTATTATTACAATTAAATAATAATAATATTAATGTTTTGTTCAGTGTTTTTTCTCTAATCCACCTCTTATATCTTTCAATCCTTATGTAATTTTGTCTGTATTGTGTGTACCTGCCTGTTGCTTTAATCCTATAATTTTCCCCGTCGTGGGATAAATAAAAGATTAGCTAATGTTATCTTAAATAACACTTTTTAATAGGATATATGTGCTGGGTTCTTTCAAGGTCTTAATTAAATTTTCTGTGTGGGCTCCAGTAACATGATAGATAATATCTACTTTGAAAGTTAGCATGAACTGCTGCTGAAGATGACAACTCTTATCTACCTGGATGTTCTCTGGAGGATGGAAGCCTCAGTCAGTGACATCAGTCTGTGGGTCTGTCGGGGCAATGAGAGAAGATTCGTCTCCTCTCTCCATTTGTTGCTCGAGGTTTTCTTGCTCATGTTTTTTCACGTGCTTAGATAAATTTGTTGTGCTTCCACTGAAATTAACCAGCTTTTTACAAAACATACAGCTTGATTTCATTTACGGTATTAAAATAAAGCCAAACGGTGCTACTTTCCCTGTTCACGTTTTCCGCTGCTGCGGTCTCTCTCAGCAGCGCGGTTATTTGTGTGTTGAGTTTGAGTAAGAGCAGAGTGGGCGGGCCAGGCTGAGCCTGCATGCTGATTGGTTGGCACCGCTGAGCCATGTAGGAGAGGGGAGGGGGAGCTGCAGTGTTAGTCAGCACGCGCTGCAGTCAGCGTGCGTGCTGACTAACACTGACCATTTTAATGGTGAGTCAGAGTAACAGTTTTGCCCCCCCTCTGTCCTGGGCCCGGGACAACTGATCCGTTTGTCCCCCCCAGTCGGCAGGTGTGGATATGAGTGAAGCTAGGCGGACCTAAGCGGAACGAAATTCATATGGCTCGTCAGGTTAGCCCTTACTCCCCTCTGTCCCTCAAGTTCCAGGAGTATCACCTTATATATTGTTGTCCTACATGCCAATCATTCTGACATGCTCATGTAACAGCAGTGTGCGTATACGTTCCTTGTTAGTTTCAGCGTGCTGGCTGCGCATGCACACTTCTAGTGTTTATGTATCCGGTTAGCTTAGAAGTTAGCTTTGGTGTTAGCCGTTCATTGTAGCGCCGCTGCTCTCACCGTATACTTTGAACATGGCTGACTTTTGCAAGAAGCAAACTGCATACAAGTAAATGAAAAGTAGAGAAAGGCTTCAGTAAAAAGGGAAAAAAGACAAAAGTGGATTTGGGAGATTTTTTTTCACGCAATCCCCCAGAGGAGCAGGGAAGCAGGTGAGACGGTATTGCACATGTGAAGTTATTCAAAAAGGAACTTGGGGAAACTTCCTGAAAACTCTACGATTCTTCCTTTAACTTTTACAAAAGAGCAAAAATAGAACAAATTTGTAAAGAGAGAAATACTACGCTGTATCATGCAACCCGTATGAACCAAAATATAAACTACTGCTCAACAAAGTCAGATTTTCATTCTATTATGGAGCTTATGTAAAGTAAAAAAAAAGGAATGCCCAGGTGATCAGATGCAACGGAAACTATCCGTTCCATTATGATTAAACATCAGTCAATCATGAAAATTAGTTAAATGAAACAGAAATGCTGAAGAAGGTCAGCGTCCAAGTTGGTTAGCTTCTGCATGAACGATCAGCACCGCCGCAGCAGCTGCATGTTCATCTGTAGGAGCCGAGGGTTTCCTGATAGAGACCAATGTTTCAGCAACTGGCCCACATGGAGATTCTCTTTCTCTCTTTCATTGGCTATATGTCAAGTCAACACGTTAGCTATACAGTATGTTAACATATAAGTTATCTATATGTTGCTTATTGGTTTCTCTTAGTGAGCAAATTTCAGCTTGGTAATTAAGTTTTGCTTTTTATAGTGAATTCCTGGAAGATTAATTATTCAGTGGCTGAGTGGTGCAATGTAAAATTATCCCCTCTCATGCATGCTACAGGATAAAATATCCCTCTGTCTCTTTTCTATCCCAGCATAATCATGACAGAGTCAAGGGTTGTCAGGTGTCTACATCCAGTCGTCAGTGGATGGGAGGTGGCGTTACATCCTGGACAGGATGCCACTCCATTACAATAAAGCAACCATAAATCTACACTTTAAAGACGTTTTATAAAATTTACATTTGACATAGATCCATATTTTCAAACTGGTTTAAAGAACTTTTAACCTAATTCAAATGAATTCAAGGAAATAATGGGCCCAGTGACAGGTTGTGTCGATACTCAAAACTTCGAAATTTATTGCAGTCAGCATATTGCTATATCTGTAGGCACAACCAGGTCACACTGACCACACTTTTTAATGTTATGGTTATAACTGCGTAAAGAACTTCCTGTTTCTACCTCTTTAGTTAAGACAATAACTACTGGCTCTCTTAAAAATCATTAAAAGTAACTAAACGGCGTCATTGCATATTTTGCATAATTGGTTGTCTGCAAGTAATTGCAACGGATGCTGAGAGACAGGTGGATAATGGCATGGAAGAGACAAAAAGTCAGTAGAAAAAGTTACATTTTTAAACTTTTTCCGTTTTTAGTTCAGTTTTCTTAGGGTTTTATTTTTACACTACTGTCCAATGAGCAACTTCAAGAAGTCCAAGTTAAACAATTTAGTTTTTTCACTTTTTGTGTAATATCCAAATGAACAAACTAAATAGATGAAAACAGTAGAAATGCAGGGAATTATCTTATTTATGATTTCTTTTTGAAAAAGAACCATTTACATTCCGCCCTAACTGTGGTGGAATCAAAACAATGTCAGTTTTGCGTATATGTGACTCATTAGCGGTCTGGAGCAAGTCCAACAGCTCGGACCGGGCCTCCTGTGAGCGTTCTGTGACAGTGAGTGGACCCAAAACAGCAACCGCTGCTCTTTGGGAAGATTTTTAAAAGTATGGGCCATTAAGTTTTGAAGTGCCAAAGTGCCACTCTTGCCTTCAGCTAACCAACAGTCCAGGACCAGCTAAGAGATTAGAGGGATGGTAGCATTGTCAGAACCAGCACTAACAGCGGTTCATTAGTAAAACCTTGCTAGCAGCTCTGCAATGATAAGGATAAACAAAAAGACATTATAACTTTGCATTATTTGGCTCTGAACAATAAAAAAGATTGCATCACTAGTTTCATCTGAACAAGCCTCTCTGTCGGACACACTTCTTAGCTGCAACTATCTCTAGAAAAGCAATTAACTACCATGTTATCTTCCTATAGAGGAGGGATCAGTCCACAGACTAAACACTCAAATCTGCTAGATATCCCTTCACCTAATGTTCTCTACAAAAAAATTAAATATCTGCAAAACTACAAAAAGCACATCATGGAAATTACAGGAACCGCAATGAAATTTATTGAAGGGATAGTTGAACTTGAATATTTTTAAAAGCTCCTATGGTTTGTGGTGTCTCCCAAGTGACTCTTCTTGGACCTTTTCTTATTGCTGTATGTATGTATTTGCTCTGTATGAGTTCAATTATTAAAAAGCCTGACATTGCATTTAACTGTCACGTAAATGACACATACGCTTGCCAAACACTGAATTGTAATATGCAGATTCTTTTGAAAGCTCTAAGCAATTATATGAGCCTCACCAATTATAATGTTTAATTTGAGGTTTTCATATCTTTGAAAATACGCTCATTCCAATACAGCTATAATTTCTGAAGCTCTGTCATAGTTTTAGTTCCTGCCTTAGTATTAGTCTTTGTTTTGGGGTTCCTTTAGGTTTGGTCCTTGTGGTTTTATGTTCTGGATTGGTTTAGTTTAGTTTCTGTTTCCCCCCCACTTATCCTGTCTGCCTGTTTCCTCCATCAGTCACTTCACTTCCCCTGATTACCTCCACCTGTCCTAGATAATTAGATTTACTCGTTTTACCTGTCCACCTGTCTATTTAAGCTTACCTCCCCTGTCACTTCTTCGCCAGAATGTCTCTATCCTCACGGTGCGAACTTCCAGCTATTTTCTTTATCCTGCCTGACTGTCTGTGCTACTGTGTTCTGATTCCCGGTACTGAGCCCTGTCTGGATCTTGTTTGCCTGCCTGGGAATAAGACCTGATCTGTTGCTGGACTTTTGCTTGGTTCTGTCCTGGATTGTCTGCCCGTGTACCCGACCCTTGCATGCCTGTAAGCTGCCTTGCCTGCTAACCCTTGTCTGTGTCCTGAGTTGCCAGTTACTCGGATCTGGTGTGGACCAAAGTCTCCGTGTTCCCGGTCTGGACTGTTACTCAAGCTCTGTTCCCCTTCTGGATTATTTTTCCAGCTCAGTGTCTGCTCTCTGCCGTTCGTCCTGCCTGTCTCCCTTTTGGACTCTCTCAAGGACTGTTTTGTTTGTTCATTCATTTAATAAACTGCCTTAACATCTCCATTGTGTCTGGCTGAATATCAGGTTCATTCCAATTCATTACAAGATCATGGAAGTTTGCATAACAAAAGCTCCATCCTGTTCCCGGGTCTAAGTTTAGATAGTCCAGGCCTTTCTTTTTAGATGGTTTTCACAAAAAACTGCTTCCTCACATTAGTTTGTTTGAAAACCAATTTTTATTCCCCTGCTTTTAAACTTGACTAAATGTTTGTTTTGTGGAGCTTTTGCTGTCTGAGATGTCATTTTTGAGTTGATAGCAAATGTTTCTGCTTGTGAATGTGATTTAGGAATCGATTTAACATGACTACAGTGGTTTGCCAAAATTAAAAGCAGTATGTGAAAATTTTAGTAATACTAATAATTACCAGATCAGAGGCCTGATATTTAGTAACAATTCTAATAAAACCAAACTGATTTATTTGTATCTTCTTTATTGTTTCTTCTACAACAAGACAAGAACATTAACCGTCCAACCCTTGCAGACATTTGGATTCTTTAATTATCATTAATCTGACTCAAGACAGCCTGGGGCCCGTTCACGCATGGTTCTCTCTCACCAGTTTGACACACTGCCATTATTGCATAATCTTACGACTTGCAGGCTATATTAAGATAGGGGGTGCAGATGCATTGCATGATCAAACACGCACACACGCACAACCTGTACCCCAACAAGGTTGGATTCACGCGTAATGCCAATTACTTGGATGGTGTGGAGCTGTGGAGCTAAAGCAGCAGTCAGTCATCGCTTCCTCCGCCTGCAGCTGACAGGCCACGTGGAATGAGGAGGGAATGAGAACGAATAACACAAACACCTTCTCAGGTTGAGGCTCGTTCCACACTGTGAATGCAGAAATACATAAATTTACATTTTTTGCAAGGATAAAGGATGTATTATATGAGGTTGGCAGCTTATCAGAGCTCCGACAAAGTGGAAGGATTAAGAGTATTTGATCAGCAGCACATGCCCTCAGAGAATCTGGGCTTCCGGATGCATTTCTTAAAATGCTTTTTATATGCTTTCACAACTTAAGAATAAGTGCAGCCATTTCAGCAAAGTAACCACAAAACTTCTAATGAAATATACATCCAAAATTCATTTAAACAAGTCATTCAATGAGCATAGAAAATCATATTTAAGAACCAGAAAAATTATACATATTGAAAGTATGAAACATTAAATAGGTCCTGGTTAGCCTTTCCCTTGTTTTTCAAAGAAGACAATAAATTTTACAACACACTTTTCCAAAACATAAAAAGCCTTTTAAGTCAGGTTCACTAAAAACAGGAAATATCCATATACGTCTGTGATAACCCCATGTTTAGGCTTGGGTTTAATTGTGGCTGTAGACAAATGATGGATTGCATGTTTTTTGTCATTGCCTTTGGCATTTATTTTTTGCGAGGAAAAGGTCAAATAGATGTG
This sequence comes from Fundulus heteroclitus, assembly GCF_011125445.2. NCBI lineage: Eukaryota > Metazoa > Chordata > Actinopteri > Cyprinodontiformes > Fundulidae > Fundulus > Fundulus heteroclitus. The sequence continues at coordinate 7,402,766 of NC_046367.1, forward strand.
ATGTTGAATATTGGGAACATACAAAAAGATTAACTTATCCACAAAAAAAAACAAAAAAAAACAGCTAGGCCATGTGGCATCCATTGCTGTTTTCATAAAGTTCAACATTTAATAAATCCTTTATTTATAGAGGCTTTTAGTATTGTGTGTCCTCTCTATAAAATGTCTGCAGATTTCTTTACAGCAATGACTTTCTCCAAAAGTCTCTTTTACAAGTTTTGCTACATTAATTAGCTCCAGTGTTCATTCATTGTTTCTGTCTAAGCCAAAAGAAAAGAAAAAGACTGCCTCTGTAGTTTGATTGTATTTCATCCTCATCACAATCCACCACATCATAGTAGTTTAGTTAAACCTTCTCAGGTAAAACATGGACTGTTTATGTGGAGAAAATGAATACTCGTATGATCACTGCATGGTGGGCTAATATTAGTATTCTAATATTATTCTGCTGACAAATGCTTATAGAAAGGTGCTGATGCGTGCCTTTTCACATCAGAATGACAATGCAGGTCAGGCCTGGAGCATCCTACATGTATATATGCTGCCTTGTACACACACACCTATTCAGCCCTGTCCACAAACTTTCTTTGGGACTGAGATCTGGGCTTTTTGGTGGCCACTAAAAACATTGACTATGTTACTTTTAAAGCCACTTTGAACTTATTTGGTGCCAAGCCTTAGGTCACTGTCCTTTTGGAAGACCCATTTGTGCCCAAGCATTTTCCCGGCTGACATGTTGAGATGTTCCTTCAATATTTCCAGATTACATTCCTTATGATGCCATTTGTTAGCGCATCATTCCCTCCTGCAGCAAAACAACCCCACAACACGATGCTGCCATGCCTTTACCTCATGGTTGGGACGGTGTTCTCAGGCTTGCCAGCCTTTTGATTTTTTCCCCCAGATGTAGCATCGAACAGTATGGTCGAACACTTCAATTTTGATTTCATCGGACCACAGGCCATGTCTCCAAACATGTAGGTCTGCGAGTATATTTGCAAACTATAACACAACTTCTTATGTCAGTTTTGAGGTAATGGCTTCTTCCTGTCTGAGTGGCTTTCCACCCCATCTTGTTACAGAATTTCTTTCACTGTGGAGAATGACTCTCTCATCAGCTTCAGCCAGCATCTGCACTTGTTTTTTTGAGGTTGATTGATAAAGTTCACGAAAAAAAAAACATGTTCATCTCTGGGAGATAGAACCTGTTTTCTTCCTGAGCTTTGTGATGCCAGGACAAACCCATGATGTTTATACTGGCCTAGAACTGCTGATTAACCTTCACGCAGGTCCAGGCATCTGGAAATTGTGCCTAAGAATGGAGTGGACATGTGTAGGTTGATATATTTTTGATTTTCTGTAATATCACAAGTTTTTTTAGGTCCTGCCTTAAGATACTCAAATATTGTGAAAAACATGATTAGAAATCAGTTCTATCAAAAGCTTTTGAAGCAATGGCATCATCATTTTGCGGCTTCAACCGCACATCGTCTTTAAGAAGAAAAAGGCTTCACCGTGTAAGAACAAGACCTAAATTTTGTATCTGGCTTTTTTTTTTTATATATATTGCCAATCAAACTTGTCCAGTAGCAGGTGCGTCTAGTAATTTTTTTTTTTTTTACCTCGGACCAGCTGCTATTTGTAGACCTCTGTCATGGAAAATATAATTGTATTTCTTTATTGGTGCGAGTATAGTCACTCTCCTTTTGATGCTGAAAAGGAGAGAAAGGCCTGCCTGCCGCCTTCTACAAAGTCAATATTTGCTGCAATTACACTAAAGCAGGAAGAGATGACAAACTGGAGAGCAGTAGAGGGGCTAATGGTCCAATATAATACTCATCGTCCAATCTCTAAACAAACAAACCGCACATGCACACAAGGTTAATAAAATAAAATACAACTTTTACCATGTGCAAACGAAAGCATGGGTGTAGAACAGAATGAAAGAGTGGCACTCTGACAGCAGCACCTTTGGTTCAGTGTGTCGACCAGGGAGCAGAACAGGGGGTAAAGAGTGACAGTCCCCAGGCCCTTTCTGCCAAGTCGCGTTTGGGTCACTTGGCTCTGAAACCTTGTCTGTTTGACTGACTGAAAAGAGTCCAACTTCCCCGGCACTGTCTTCACCAAGCCATATGTCACCGTGTCTATTCTCCCTTAAACACAGAGGCCTTTAAACTCTTGTTGTCTGCCTTTTTAATCCTGCATTCAGATTCCACTAAAAATGTGGACTGCCTTAAGAAGCAGCATCTCCTCATTTCTTTTGATCATCACCGGCCTCAACGGGGAAACCACTTCAATTGTTTCTTCATATCCTTTCCAGAGTTCACCTACTGAGCTATATTATACACTGGAGTGCTAATAGCCCGCTGTTAGAACGAGTCGCTTTGAAGCCACCAGCCGCCATATTGGTGCTCCCTATTTCCCCCCAGTAACTAGGGAATATGTGCGCTACAGCATCGAATAACGAGGATTTTCTCATGTTCAGGGAGGGCTTAAAACTTTTAAAATGTCAAATGCCATATACTTTTATTTTATGTTATGTTCTAAAACTATCAAGTACTGAGAAAGTCATGTGCTGAAATAGTTTGCATTTTATTTATTTATATATGTATATATATATATATATATATATAACATTTATAAATATATAAATAACAATATACAAAAACATATATTTACATATATATATATATATATATATATATATATATATATATATATATATATATATATATATATATATAAAACATTTATAAATATATAAATAACAATATACAAAAACATATATTTACATATATATATATATATATATATATATATATATATATAATATATATATATATATATATATATATATACATATACACATACTTTTATATACATATACACATACTTTTATATACATATATATATTTAATATGAATAACATGTAAAATATGACAGCACATAATTTCCTAGTAGTTGATAGTGTTAGTACATCCACTGACTGTAGAATTACCTGTGAAACGTTTTCACACAGCCAGAAAACTGCTTGTTGTTGCAACCAAATCCTGTGGGATTCTATGAGAGTAGGGAGTACCAAGATGGCGGCCAGTGACTTCAGTTTTTCGGCAAAATCAGCACTCCAGTGTAGAATATAGCTCAGTGAGTTCAGCAGATGAGTTTCTTGGTTTTATTGTTTGTCTGAATTTCTGGAATGAGAAGTTACATGTGATGCAATATGTGGCAACAATGTCTTGAAACTAATCTCAGAATCATTCATTCAGATAAATAAAAGAAGCATTTTAAACAAAAGAGTTTCCTCTGCCATCTGTCACCGCTACATGGATTGCAAATATTAAAGCAGATTTTCCACCTGACTCCTGGAGGCAGGCATGGACTCCACGAGACTCCTGAAGGTGTACCGTGGTATTTGGCACCAAGATGTTAGCAGCAAATCATTTAACCGTCTAATCACCAAGGTCACAGAATTGTGACTTGACAACACGCAGGCTAAAACAAGCTTACAAGTCAGGCTGTAAGTTGTGAAGTTAAGCTCTCATGGTTAGGTTGCCAGATGCAAGACTGGATAGAGGTCTGAAGAGCTTTTAAAGGAAAAGAAAGGAGGTTTAAGTTCTTGCCAAGAAATCCTTGGACACTCTTAGGAATAATCAAAATATGCAGCATCTTCGTTCCATAAGAGTCCTGAAGTGTCTGAAATGTATACCAAGGACAAAGGCAGTTAACTTGAATTTATTTCATGTTAACTTGAACTTTAGCCTTACTATATTAAACAATGGCATTAATTGTATTTTTATTCATTCTCAGTTTTATGTCCATGACCGTTATATATTATTAACTCAATGTTTAATATATGTTTTGTGCACTTACTCTGTGATGAGAAAGAAGATGCAGTTGTGTTGCTTTGTAATTTTATATGCAGCAAGAATTATTACGATAATATTTTCACTGGAAGACTGTTGGATTGACTGCTGCATACATAATGTGGTGTTTGCAATTACAAATACTTCATTGAAGATTGACATATACAGTGTAAGGAAAGTGGGTGAAGGTATGAATGTTAAAAAATGTATGGTACAGGCTAGCCACATGTTATCCCCACATAAAACACTTTAATGTCATATAGACAGGCGCAGACACACAACGCTGGACGCAATGCTGCAGAGCAAGTTATGATATGGGAGGATAAGAACAATGTGAACATTAGTTTATTTGTAAAAGCATTTACAACGAGACAACTGCCCCCTAAATTGACCAGACTTCAGCTATGTTTGTTTAGGTTCTAAGTCACTCAGTCATACAGGTGTAACGAGATCTCGTGGCAAGGGACCTCAGTGTCAAATTGTCACGATGTAACTGATGAAAGTGACATTTGTCTTGCAAAGCACTGTCCAGGCACTGTAAGCATATGACGTTGACTGGTGAAGCTGTTATTATAACCTCCAGATATGAAGGATATGTCCTTTAGGCTTGAAGTTCTTGACAAACCCTGCTGTGTTGGTGAACTAGAAGTGCAAACATGACTCAGTGTTAGTAAAGATAGATAGAACAGTGCGGCGACTTTGAAATCGCTCTTCCGACAGCAATTTTGGTACCTTGTACACAGACGTGGGTGGAGTAGCCAAAACCTAGTGCTACTCAAGTAGGAGTAACACAACTTCAACATATTGTTACTCACGCAAAGGTAAAAGGTAGTCAACCAAAAGATTAGCTCTAAAAAGAGTATAAAGGGATTTGATTAAAAAGTATTAACGTTTTGTCATAGCTGATTAACTGACTGTAACATCTGATTAAATATTTTAAAAAGTATGTAAACAGGCAAAATCTGAACTTCAAGACTAAAATACTGGTATTCAAGACTAAAATACAAGTAAAAATTCAGTCACAAAGAAGTCACACTTTAACATAAACTATATGCATTTATGTCTGTGTCTGATGTATTTATGCTTAAAACAAGGCTTATCTTCATTCAGTCAAATAGTCCAAAAAGATTGAGTTGGTGGAAATTGTACTCAGAACTATATTATTCAAGTCAAAGTAAAAAGAATGTGGGAGTTAAACTACACCTAAATGTACACTTTTGTTTTTTGTTTCAAAAAGATTACTCAAGTTAATGTAACTGGGTGAATGTAACCAGTTTCTACCCACTCCTGCTTATACCTTGACAAACCCAAGAAATATTAAGCAATTTGTTAATAAGACTGCATTTTATCGTCTGTGGCTCAAAGACTAAAATAATTTTGCACTGAACAGAATTCCTATAAAACAGCTTTAGGTTAGCTAAATGTTGTTTTCTTTCTCAATGAGCAAATTGATGCATTTTTAATGCTTCTATGCCACACAATTACCTTCACATAAGGCAAACATAACAAACCAATTATACAGACAGGTCTAATTTAGATTAGAATAGTAGTCAAAGATTATAGAGTTTGTGAAATCAATCTGTAAATTCTGAACCATATTGTATTTGGGAAAATAAGAAAAGGAGTTCTTAGTTTTTCCCTATATGTTACTAAAATCTTCTCTCAGATAAGTCTTATCTTGTGAGCTGTATATATGTATCTTTATATCTTTATATACACTCACCGGCCACTTTATTAGGTACCCCATGCTAGTAACGGGTTGGACCCCCTTTTGCCTTCAGAACTGCCTCAATTCTTCGTGGCATAGATTCAACAAGGTGCTGGAAGCATTCCTCAGGGAGTTTGGTCCATATTGACATGATGGCATCACACAGTTGCCGCAGATTTGTCGGCTGCACATCCATGATGCGAATCTATCGTTCCACCACATCCCAAAGATGCTCTATTGGATTGAGATCTGGCGACTGTGGAGGCCATTTGAGTACAGCGAACTCATTGTCATGTTCAAGAAACCAGTCTGAGATGATTCCAGCTTTATGACATGGCGCATTATCCTGCTGACAGTAGCCATCAGAAGTTGGGTACATTGTGGTCATAAAGGGATGGACATGGTCAGCAACAATACTCAGGTAGGCTGTGGCGTTGCAACGATGCTCAATTGGTACCAAGGGGCCCAAAGAGTGCCAAGAAAATATCCCCCACACCATTACACCACCACCACCAGCCTGAACCGTTGATACAAGGCAGGATGGATCCATGCTTTCATGTTGTAGACGCCAAATTCTGACCCTACCATCCGAATGTCGCAGCAGAAATCGAGACTCATCAGACCAGGCAACGTTTTTCCAATCTTCTATTGTCCAAAATTGAGCTTGTACAAATTGTAGCATCAGTTTCCTGTTCTTAGCTGAAAGGAGTGGCACCCGATGTGGTCTTCTGCTGCTGTAGCCCATCTGCCTCAAAGTTCGACGTACTGTGCGTTCAGAGATGCTCTTCTGCCCACCTTGGTTGTAACGGGTGGTTATTTGAGTCACTGTTGCTTTGCTATCAGCTCGAACCAGTCTGGCCATTCTCCTCTGACCTCTGGCATCAACAAGGCATTTCCGCCCACAGAACTGCCGCTCACTGGATGTTTTTTCTTTTTCGGACCATTCTCTGTAAACCCTAGAGATGGTTGTGCGTGAAAATCCCAGTAGATTAGCAGTTTCTGAAATACTCAGACCAGCCCTTCTGGCACCAACAATCATGCCACGTTCAAAGTCACTCAAATCACCTTTCTTCCCCATACTGATGCTCGGTTTGAACTGCAGGAGATTCTCTTGACCATGTCTACATGCCTAAATGCACTGAGTTGCCGCCATGTGATTGGCTGCTTAGAAATTAAGTGTTAACGAGCAGTTGGACAGGTGTACCTAATAAAGTGGCCGGTGAGTGTATATAACATTTACTGCCAGAAACCCTAGTGAGGGAAAAGCAGGAACCAAAGGTTTTGTTGTAATCCTGCAAACAAACAGCTGATATCATCATGGCTCCCAGCATGTTTTACTGTATGCTGTTAGCTTTCTAAACTGTGAAAAGTGTTTTTCTTGATAGATTTTTCTATTTTTATGAATTTCCATTGGTATATTTTCCACCTGACTCAGGTCAAGATTTTTTATTTTATTTTTTTACTGCACAGTTGTTTGGTGCTTTCCGAGTGGAGTTCTCATGATATTCACGCTGATCATTGCACTTCAGGTTAATTGGTTCCTCTAAATTGTCTTTGTTTGCAATTTTGATGTGATTGCATGGATGTTTTCACCTGTCACCTGGCTCCTTAGAGTCTGACACCTCACAACCCTGAACACAATTAAAACGTAAACAAAATGGATGGAAGGGTTTTGTCATACCTTATTTAAAATCTACTTTACAAAGAAACCTCAATCAAAACGAACATTTCATAGATGCTAGACTTGTTCTGTCTTTATTTCAAAGGACAGATTGGAGAAAAAGAAGCAACAGACTCATTAGTCATTTCATTAGCTTTGGGATTGTTAATGCGCACGCTTGGCTTGACTCTCTGATCTTTTCAGACAGTTCTCCCTCTCTTTGTGTTCCTTGTGACTTTGCATCCTTTTTTCATCCTTGTTGATACAGATATTTTCATTTCCAAGTAGCTTCTTGTGGCTCCAGCTGAACTCTTTGCCCATATGCTTGTATTTGTTTGCTTCCAGGCTCTTTTTCTTCTGCTGGACCAAGACACCAGAGGATACCCTTTGAAGATACACTCTCCATCTGTGGCCTCCCTCTGTGGTCCAGACGGCCAAAGTGAAAATTAAATTTTATTTTCTTTCACTTAAATCTATTTTAGTATAGTATATTTTATTTTGTCATAGCTTTGGCATCTACTTCAAAGCAGCCAAATGTATCTTCTCCCCTGTTATACTTTATCCACATATTGATCCAGCATACTGGAGTTGGGCTGGATGAACAGACAACCGAATAAAATGAAGGGCTAACAAGTTGTGCTGTACTCTGTGTGCAGTAAGGGGAGGGTTTGTTAACAATGGTCAAACATAAAGGTTATTTTGGGTCATATGATTCAGAGGGCCAATCTGGACTTGGCGAACCGAATCATATGCCGAGTTTCCATTTAGGAAGGGGCAACGGAATACCTCAGTTTTAGGATGACACTAAGATGCATTCACACATAGATGTATAATGGCTAATGTAGAGTCTATTCAGCCTCAGCATGGTCGGTAAAATCTTCCCATGCAGGAGGAGGAATTCCTTATTATTTAGGAAGCTGCTGTGTTATCGTAATTGTTGTTTAGAGCCTTGACGAGACTGGTATTGACCCACCTAAGAAAGCAAATAAGTACTTTTTACACCTACTTTCAAACCCAGTAGTTTGCTTGCAACCCCAAAACTGAGTTGCTTAAGTGAACCAAATTCTCCTCTGGATGAAGCAGACAGGCACCAGGAGGATCATGTCATTTCATTTATCCTGTAAAAACATTATCAGACTCACTGTGCTATTTAGGAGGCTGATTAAAAACCAGGAGAAGGCCCCTCAAGAGGCTGGCTTATTGACAACCTGGAAGCACAAACCTCCATTTGTGAATGTGAAGGTGTCTGTGAGAGGAAGCTCCAACACACAGGAGCACTACAGGGGACTGCTGTTCATTGTCGCTTATCAGCCTCAGACAAAAGGTGGAGGTGCAGGCTGACACCAAGGTGATCGCCTGGAGAACAGATTCGAACACAGACAGACAGACAGACAGACAGACAGACAGACAGACAGACAGACAGACAGACAGACAGACAGACAGACAGACAGACAGACAGACAGACAGACAGACAGACAGACAGATAGATAGATAGATAGATAGATAGATAGATAGATAGATAGATAGATAGATAGATAGATTTACTGCACATTACAGCAAGGTAAGTGCATAAACAAACTCATGTACTGCACAATAAAAACATAGAAATTACACCAGACTGAATATATACCAACAAACCAAATCATCAAAGCAGCATTCTTACGTCCACACACTACATGCCTACGTTGATTAGTAATCGGATGGAGGTAGGGATGAATGAATATTTATATCTATGAAGTTTGCAAATGGGCACTGTATACCATTTGCCAGAGGGTAGTAATTCATATTGTGAATAGAGGATATGAGTGGGATCAGACCGTATTCTCTGTGAGCAACTCGTTCAATGGCTTCAATGGTTGATGAGAGCCATACTGATTTTAAAATGAAACTGGTGTTGTAGTAACTTGTGATCCTGTGTCTAACAGGCATCAAACTCATTGACCAACTATTGTTAATTGAGCAATGCATTTTGAGCCAATCGACCCTTGTGGCAATTCTGTATTCTTGGGAAATATCATGAGACCTGATTGCAGGAACGCACAGGCAAAACACAGGGTTCAAAAACGGGGATACAAATGTACGAAAGTAAAATAATTTAAAAAGTAAGGTTGTTATAGAATGGGGGGACATTTTCTTTATTCCTATTGGAGCTATTTAAATGTGGTTAACCTAGTGTATAACTTGACATGAATGCTCTCAACTTCAAGTGGAGGTAAAAATCTTTGTAGAAGAGCAACTAGTGAACACATACATGTCAATGGGATCCTCTTCTTGATGCAACATGTGTATTTATTTTAAGTGGGTTTCATATCTCCCTGGTAATCAGTGTAGAATAATTCAGTGCAGCTTTGACAAGTCTTTATATTGCAGTTTGGTTGTTTCAATTAAAGGGAGCCAATAAAAATGTCAAAAAAGCATAAAATAAGAAAATAAAAGATATTCAAGTGTGAAATACATGAAGGATCTCATTAGAATAAACCAGACATTGTCATGATTTGGGTTTTTATTATTTGCTTATGTTCTGTTTGGTCTTTATGGGGATTTTGGTTCTGGATTAGTTTAAGTTCTGTTTTGGTTTAGTGATTATTTTATGTAATCAATTCTGTCTTAGGTTTAGGTTCTATACTAGTTTTGGTTAATGGAATAGTTTAGGTTTTAATGTGGTTTGATTTTGTACTTTTCTTCTGGCCTGCTCTGATCACTTCTGTCACCAGCCTTTAGTTCACCTGCCAGCATTCTTTTGTCTTGCTCTCACTCCCCTTCACCAGTTACCATCCAATCAGCTTCAGTTTAGTTGCAGCCATTTTGTCTCCCCTGATCAGCTCCACCCATTCTGGTAATTAGTTTCACTCTGTTCACCTGCTCACTCCCCTACTTATATCTGCCTCTGTCTCCTGCACCACCAAGGGCTTTATGAGCCCTTGGTGAGTTTTGTCCAGGATTCCCTGAGTGTGTTTCTGTTGACATTACCCAATTGCCTCTTTTTTGACTTCTGAGCCACCCTGTATCCTGATCCTGTTTTTCCTGCCCAGTTCTGACCGCCTGCTTGTATTACCTGACCATTTTCTGTTTTTGGATTTCTGAGCTTGCCTGTCCCTGTATTTTCAAGAGCACCTCCAATAAACCTGCTTTTTCATTCACCCTGCTTGTTCGGCCTGAATACTGGGTCCCTCTGTCTCTGGTTCGTGACAAACATTTTAAAATATATACATAAGAGTTGGAAATGCTGTTACATTAGCAAGTTTAAGTAATTTATTAAAATATTGTGGTTTAGTAGGGGCACAAATGAGGAATCAATGTTTTTTGCTTAAACAATCCAGTCAAACATTTGCATTATCAATTGTTAAGATGTAATAAACAATACACTATATTAATATAATTTTTTTTATCAACATTGAATATAATTCCAAAAAACAACCTCATATAAAAAAGTAAATGTTGGCAATTCTTATGAGAATTACAAGAAGAAAAATATGGACAAAACAATACAAATCATTAATTTACGAAGACAAACACAAAGCATTTGAAACTGCATTGTTTTGACTTTATCGAGAAGTGAAATAGTCTTTCCAAATTCATGTGCAGATGTTAAAGGTGTGACCCCCAGTGGTGAAACAAAAATCTGCTGAAAACAGGCTGATAATGATCTTTTAAAAATCAGTTTCCCCACTTTTGGCCAAGTTTATCGTACAACACACAAACCACCCTCTATGAAAGAAGACTCTCAAACACAGATACAGAGAGTCCAGTTTAAAGCACAGACTTTCAGAACAGCCTCTAAATAAAACAGCATCCACAGATCTCACTTTGAGACTGTGCTTGGAACAACACCCTCAAAAACATGGCCAGAGAATATGATGTAGAATATAATGCCGAATTAAGACTTTGTAAAAAATCTGCTGAAAACACTTGTGATATTTTAAAGAAATGAACTAAATTACATGGAACAATGGTAATGATCCACTTTTGGCATGACTAATGATTAGCTGTTAAGCCCAGACAGTTTCAGAACCAATTTCCTCTTGAAAATACACAACTGAAATAAATCAGCCCCATAATTATCATGTCTAAATGCCACCTTTTGGTACCAGTGTAAAGGTCCATTCATCCAAACAATCCTTTCATCCCTCCATTCCTCCATCCATGGTCAAAGGGAATAACCATGACACCTCCCTCTCCCAAAATTGCTCTCATGCTCATTCTGGGGATCCCAAGGTGTTTCCAGATCAGAACAGGTATACAGTACTCCTGGCAGGTTCTGTGGTTGCCACAAGAGCTCATCTAGTGAGACATATCTGGTGGAAACTCAGAAGTGATGCAAAGTGATTGTATTGTGCTGACCTCTCTATAATAAGATCAGTAGCAGCTCTACTTTCAGCACCCCTCTGATGGCCTCTGATGGCGTTAATGTCAGCCATTTGTGACCGGCAATTCTTTAGTTTCATCATAACCCGTATCTCACTTCAGGGTTTGGCTCAACACTTTCTTTACAACTACTGATCAGAGCAGCGACCACACCAAATAACCTGAATTCCTTCACGTAATGCACAGATCATCCCAACCTGTTGGGAGAAATCCAACAACATCTAGCAGAGAACCATGGCCCTTAGACTTACTGATTCCCATCCTGGGCTCTTCAAACTCTTCAAACGGTTCCAGTGTCTTCTGAAGACCTGAGGATGCTAACAGAACCACATCGTCTGCGTAGTAAGGCAGGTATCATAAGGTAGACCCTCCTCTCTATGGTCGACACCAATAGGATTGTGATAGGGTAGCACTGGTTGGGTCGAACCGGCACAGGAAGCATGCTGGTCTTTGTGCACAGCTCTTGCATTTGGTTAACAAAAGATGATCGTAAAAGCAACCCGATATTCCTGCTGTGAATCCCCCACAAAATACATCATGCAACATGTAAGCTTTCTCCAGACCAACAAACAAAACATGTGGACCAGACAACCAAACACAGCAATCATGGTCAGGACAAAAGCCACCCTGTCCCCATGACATCTGAGATTTGGCATTCTGCACATTTATTACATGATAAAGATTGAAGACATGCTGCTGTCTTTTCTTGTAGTCTAATGGGCTTGACGCATGGCGAGCGACAAATGACAGCGACAGTAGCATTTCAAATCGTTTCCCAGAAATTGTATTTGGGTTTTGATATTTTCACAGCATTCCGTGACTGTCAAGGATGAAGAGTCAGAAGATTTTACAGGAATTGACTGAAATCTTGCTTTTATGTCTACTCTACAAAATAAAAATACAACCAGGTTCATTCTACATTACAGAGAAGGAAATAGCATGGGGGATATCATCATTTTATGGTTGCACCTCACAGCTGATCCAGAAAAACGGCTGTTGTCCCAAGCAATGGCAACAAAAGTTGAACGTTCAGTGTACAAGCTTGAAATTTCACAAGGACGAATTGTGACGCTTGCTTAGCTGGAAGAGGGCAGGAGACTGTTGCCTTATCGCACAAGTTCCATAGGAAATTAATGGAATGTTTGTTAAACCCCTTAGAACCTATACTGCCACTCCAAACTACCATGCCTTTCTTTTTATTTTTGTTCATGTGCCGACTTGACCGATAAATACATATTCCGCTTGTCGAATATATATATATATATATATATATATATATATACAGTGGGCGAAATAAGTATTGGACCCCTTGCTGAGACCCCTGTCTACACCCAAACAATCAGCATTCAACATCACCACCATGGGCAAGATCAAAGAGCTTTCTATGGACATCAGGGACAAGATTGTTGATCTGCACAAGGCTGGGATGGGCTACAAGAGAATCGGAAAGCAAGTTGGAGAGAAAAGATCAACTGGCGGTGCAGTTATCAGGAAATAGAAGAAGCACCACCCCACCGCCAACTTCCCTCGGTCTGGGCCTCCACACAAGATCTGGCCTCGTGGGGTGTCCCTGATCATGCGAACGGTGAGGAATCATCCCAAAACCACAAGGGGGGAACTGATGAATCAACTGAAGGCAGCTGGGACCACAGTTACAAAAGAAACAGTTGGTAGCACACTACGCCGTCATGGATTGAAATCCTGCAGCGCACGCAAGGTCCCCCTGCTCAAGAAGAAACATGTACAGGCCCGCATGAAGTTCGCCATTCACCATCTGGATGACTCAGAAGAGGCCTGGAAGAAGGTGATGTGGTCAGATGAGACCAAAATAGAACTTTTTGGCCTCAACTCAACTCGTCGTGTTTGGAGGGCAAAGAACACCAAGTACAACCCAAAGAACACCATCCCCACCGTCAAGCATGGTGGTGGCAACATCATGCTTTGGGGGTGCTTATCAGCCAAGGGGACGGGACAACTCCATCGTATTGAGGGGAGGATGGACAGGGCCTTGTATCGTGGAATTCTGGACCAACATCTCCTTCCCTCAGTGAGAGAGCTGAAGATGGGTCGAGGATGGGTGTTTCAGCATGACAACGACCCTAAGCATACCACCAAAGCAACAAAATAGTGGCTGAAGAAGAAGCACATCAAGGTTCTGGAGTGGCCTAGCCAGTCTCCAGACCTGAATCCAATTGAAAATCTTTGGAGGGAGCTTAAAATTCGAGTTGCCAGGCAACAACCTCGGAACCTGATATGAAGGCTGTCTGCAGGGAGGAATGGGCCAACATCCCTGCCGAAATGTGCACAAACCTTGTCACCAACTATAAAAACCGTTTGACATTATTGGCCACCACAGATTATAAAATTATAGATTGTTGCTTGCTTTGTAAGTGGGCAAACCTGCAAAATCAGCAAGGGGTCAAATACTTATTTCCCCCACTGTATATATATATATATAAATTCAAAACTAAAGAAATTGAAAAGAAACTGCTCTGCTCTATCAGGTAATCACTTTAAGCTTGTGTAAAAGTTGTACGCGAAATATGAGCCTTTTAAGATAATCTGAGTGTGCAGCAACATGAAACATGCTGGCTTGTACATTTAGTAGTTTCTCATGTGATTTAGGTACTGGCATGAGCTTAACTGAATAAGAGTTCAGGTAAATGAGGAAATGAAAGACAGAGGGACATTTGAGGAAACATTTTCAAGCTCCTGTAATAGGTGCTCTAACTGTTGCTATCTATGAGGATTGCAGTGAGTCCAGGCTCTAATAAAGCTAGCGCTTGGATTCATCTGCTTCCTATTTGAGCACATTACTTCAGAGCAGTCTGAATGTACCCCCTGTCACTTTGACTTCGTCACTTTCGTTTACCGCTATTACAGTCCCAGGCTCAGTCCTTTTCCTCCTGAACACTTGTGTCCTTTGCTTCTCTCATTTCTTACGCACATGGTGACATCCTCAGTGACCACCCGGCTAGGTGCCTATTTCTGGCTCTGTCTGCATCTCTACCTGTCTGCGCTTTTCACCTGTCTCCAGACTGTTCTCTACCTCACCACAACCCAAACATTTCCCATACTGTGTGTTTGACAAGCGGAAGTTAGGAGCTTGGACCCAGACGACGTTGCTGAGCACAAAATTGAACAGCTCAGACTGGAGGCAAAATGGAGTTTGAAATTTTGACGTTTGTTTCTATTCTATTTCAGTAAAACGCCTACAGCACTGACTGGATACTCAGCCCCACTATTATTGGTCTTTTTACTGCTTCAGTGGTGCCAAAACGTCTCTGTTTCAGTGCCAACAAGGGCTGTCAGTTAAGGCGATCACAGGAAAGCTGAAACCGGCAATCATTTATACGATGAAAGGTAAAAACGTTATTGTTTATTTTTCTCAGTCAGACTTTGTAGGAACACTACAGTTATGGTTGTATTGGCAGGGATACAAATTTGTTTTGTTATTTCAACATTATTAGTGATTTTGCTGCATGTTTCAATGGTTTGGTGACATCAGAATTAATGTTTATGCCATCAAGTCTCCAGTGGTGTCAACGATAATTTACCGTCATTTTTAAATTTGAACCATGTATTAAATTGCTATTGTCAATGCAATTTTTACAACTGCAATATCCAGTGCTTGGAAGTTACATCTTAAATGTAACAGTGTTGAAAGTTATTGAGATAAAAATGCAATAAACTTTCAATTACAAATATTCATGGTTTACTTTGCATTCCAGTGTCTGTCCTCTCATTTTAGGCCATGGTATTTACCTTAGCAGTAATTACCTTATATTTAAGCTATTTACTGATTGGTGTGCAGCCCCGGCTTCATGGGCAGGCATTGGGGGGCCGTGCCGACCAGCAGAGCCAACCCGCCTAGGACTGGACGCTGGGTTTTGTTTTTATTACCTCAGAGTGGCCAACTTTTGATAATTACTATCATTGATTTGTCAATCATACAATTCTACCAATCAAATCAATGACTGAAGACAACAGGCTAGCCAATTACAGCTAGAGAGGGACGGGTCACTGAGTCATACGTTCATAGCCTACAGAGACAGCTGTGTGGTCAACATCAATGTCGGTAGTGCAGTATGGATATTCAGACTTATAACCACAGAAATAATAATAATAAGTTTTGACATAAAGGTGTTGGCCTCAAAGCATTTTCCCACCCTTTTTACAAGCAGCTGATGCATGTTTTAGTGGCTGAGGCGTTAAAGATTACAGAGTTGTGGGAACATTGTAACGATGGAAAAGAAACAGAAAAGTGAAGAAAATATGGGTTAACTGTAATCGATTGTTATTCAACAATAATGTTGTTAGCTGATACTATGCAGCCTTACCCATTTTACTTTTGCAAACTGTACTATCAAATACTGTCGGAGATCTACTTTGTCCGGAGAATACTCAGGAATTGGTTTGTCTAGACACACACTAGAAAGGTTGCATCCGAACTGAGGAAGCGAGCTAGCATTAGCATCTTTTCTTAGGCAAACCCTTCTATATGCAAACACACTGGAAAAAGCAAGGATATATCTAGATAAAAATAGCCCCCAAAAACCAAAGCATCACAGCCCAGCTGCCAATTATCCCTTAGGATTGTGTCAATCGTTTTAATCCCCTGTTCCAGGTTGTTGTTTGGAAAACTAGAAAGGCAGATTTGGTTTATCTCCCAAACAAAGTTTAGATTAGATCAGTTTGTTTTTAGGATATTTTTCATTACTACAAATTGTTTGTAACTTTGTCTATGTTTTTGCCACTGTCACATCCAAATTTCCCCATGTACTACAGTAAAATAACTTCTTATCTTAATTTCTTATCAGACAATGTGCAAGGCTGCTTGCTGAGCACAGCATAGATATCTTGGTTTCGACATGAAGCAGATAATGCAATCAACTAATAAGCTTAGGCAGACTTCATTGTCAATCAACTGCACAAACAGGAGACAAAAGAGAAACATTATAAATATAAAATAGTAGTTTAAGTATAGCTCTCTAAATTGTCCTTAGGTGTGAGTGTGTGTGTGAATGGTTGTTTGTCCTGTTTGTGTCTGTGTTGCCCTGTGACAGACTGGCGACCTGTCAGGGTGTACCCCGCCACTTGCCCAGTGAACTCCTGGAGATAGGCACCTGCACCCCTCGTGACCCCATGAGGGTTAAGTGAGTAAGAAAATGGATGGATGGATGGATGGATGGATGGATGGATGGATGGATGGATGGAAAATGTTTTACTCTTCACCTCCGATCCTGGTAAATCCAAATCATGTTTTTGTGAAACATCTAATTCAATAGCACTATGTTGGAAAACAAATACCTGTCATGATTTTCAACGCCATTTATTAGAAAGCACATCCAATTTATACAAAATGTCAGTGTGTTACAGTGTTGGTCTTTCCTGTAAGCCTTTTTCAGTAGCTCTATTATGTCACTGGCTAGCAACCTTTAGGCCAAATCTTGATTAATGGTCACCCATTCTCATTCTATTATTTATTTAGTTTGATTGGCTCCTGTTTATTTATCTGCTTTTTGCAATATTTATTCACAGGTTCTAAACGGGTTCCGAGGAGTTTAATTTCATTCCTCTCATGCATGAGGGAACAGTTTGCTTTGCTCCTTCTGGAAAATACACAAATTATCACCAATTTTTTTTTTGGGGGGGGGGGGAGTAGCATTAGAATGACATTTTGATCCAGCTGTTTTTTCATGGCAGTATTTTCGGGCTGCATTGTGAGATAAAAAAAAAAAAAAAACAGTCATGGATTGTATTAGGATTCTTCACTTTTGGGTTAAAACAGGACCCGTGGTAAAGCTGGTTAATATGGTTAATAATAATAATAAAGTTTATTATTATTATTATTATTAACCATGAGAGTAGCTTCTTTGCTGACCTCCTTCTCACAAGGCAGGCTTTCCTGGACATTCTGAAGCCTTCTTTACAGCAAATCTTATCTAGAAGGATAAATCTGAAAATTGTTCCGTCACTCACATCCGTGATGATGGCTGCACACTTTTCTTTGCAGGTAACCATTGGTAACACAAGAAGACAATGCATTTCTGCACATCTGTCCTTCCTGTACTTCCTAGCAATCAATCTGCTGTTTGTATTGATTTTAGCTGAACTCTTTCACAGCTTTTATGTGGTCATCAAATAACTACACTGATCATTCAAATACTGCTAGTCTTTCTGTCCTCCCTTTCTCTCCATCTTCTGTCATAATGACAGTTTACATTTTCATTACTTCTTTCAAAGCACCCATATCCACATATTCCATATCATTCCTTTCTTTGTTACTTGCACTCTGCATCCATTTGCTTCCGCTGTCAAACCCTGTAGTCCCACTTTGTCCTCCTTTCTGGCTTTTTGTGTGCCTAATTATGACAACATAAGGCATATTTTGACCTGCAGGCTGTAGATTTAGGTCCAAATGACGCTAATAAAATCATTTTTCCGTGTGAGGGGACAAGCAAAAGACGATGCCATACTAAGTAAGTCAGTCATTTCGGTCAGTTAAACCACATTTACATAAGTGGCCCATCTGATCTTTATCATTTAGCTCATTCAACAGCCTTGGCTGTTTTCTTTAATTTGCAGAGCGGCTGGATATTCTTATGAAACACAGCCAAGTGAAGTTGCTATTGTTAAATATAATGTACTCTCATGCTGTAGAATTTAACTATAAATGAGAGTAGTACGTTTTTGATGTAAAATACCAATGCTAAGCAAAAAGAAACAGGGGTGTGTGAGGTTCTTAACAAAATCTAGCTTCTTCAAGATCTGCTTCAGATGCAAACTGAATGACCTGAGCTCAGGAAAGGGGTTGATGCAACATGTAGGTTCTTCACATACAAAATCAAATAAATAATTTCCAGTTGTAAAAACAAATGAGGAGACCTCATACAACAGCCTGAGTGTTTTTCTATCTTTGGACGTATAGATGGGTGATATCAGTTTCAACAATTCAGAAAAAAGTGATAAAACAACAACAAACCTTTACATAAGCAATATTATTTAAAGTGCAGTTTTTAACAGGGAAAAACTAAGGACATCCTGAAATTAATTTTGATTCTGACCAGGGACTGGCCAGTCAGAAATGTAGACATGGGGCCATTTTTCAGATCAGCATACATAGATGCTGCAAGGATGTGCTGAGAACGCTCCTCCCTGTCGATGCTGTCACTGTGGAGTGAAGACTCAGGGGAAACCTGCCGTCAACTCCAAAACTAGAGGCTAAGACAGATTTGCGCTAATAAGAGCTTCACACAGCTAAAAGCTAGTTTGCCCTCATTTAAATAACGCGTTATGCATATGTTTGTAAAATCCACAGAGATTTATGCATATTTATGTCAACCACAATCAGACAAATTAATTCCTTTTTCTTGAAAACTAAAATTGTTATGCTGAGATGTGAATCAAGAAAAAATATGGTGGTAAATTTGGTGCTGATAAAAAAAAAATCAAGGAATTAATACTGAAATATGCCTGAGGATTCAATTAAAATGTCTAAATTGTATTTAAAATAATTTTCCCACATTCTAAAAATGTCTAATGATTATAGAATCTTTCTAAGATATCCCAGAGGCTGAACTAAATAGACTCCAAGATAATTAACTAAGATTGTGAGTTGGGTGGAGAACACTGAGGGCGAGACCAGCGTAGGAAGTAAAAGCTGCTTACTGGAAATCAGATTATTATTTTTTTTAATTTAACCTAAAAGGTGATCATACAAGTGTGTGTCATTCTTACATTTATGATATAGACCACATCCAACTTTTCTCTACTCATGCATCTTTCAAAGGAATTAGGCATCATTTCACTTGTTTACAATATGTCACATCTCTTATTGATATCAAACAGCGGTAACATAATTCCTCCTGTCAAATGCTGCTCTCCAAAGTTTGAGGAACCATCGTCAGATCAGTTCTGTCTTAACCCTCAAGTATGCCTTTATTTTGTCTTCTACCTGTTGCCCTGGAAGTCAATAAACTGTTTTATACATAATTATAAAAAACATTATAGCTAGAGATATTTTTTCATGATTGTTCTTTAAATACCATTAAATTTTTTAGTCCTCACATTCTGATTTTTTTCCCCTGTCTTTCCAATTCAAATTGGTAGATGTACAGCAAATGAAAAAAATTCTTCTCAGAGTCAAGAGAGCTCCATAGGCTCACAAATGGCACTAGTCACAAATAAAACAAGCTCAAGCCTGTTTGAAATCTAAACTCTGATATTATTTTGCCTTTGTTTTAAAGAAACAGTAAAGTCCTGTTTCAATACTGTCAAGGTTTTGTTTACCGATGAACTCAGGACGCACACACGGAACTAAAAGTTTGAGTCTTTATTGAAAGAAGTATGCTGGGTGATGAGTGATGAAGACCGGAGGTTCAGGACTGCAGAAAGTCAGGGATGTAGATGATGGCAGGAGCTGACGGCCCGGAGACAGAGAACCCACACTTGCTAGGTGCTGCTCGGCTAGCAGGCCTCATAGCACTCAGGTTAGCAGTTCATTGGAGACACCAGGGCACAGAGCTGAGCTTCTCCAGGGCGGCTAGTCAGGTTAGGAAAACTTGAGAGACACCAGGGCACAGAGCTGAGCTTCTCCAGGATGGGTAGTCCAGTTAGCAGTTCTCTGGAGACACCAGGACACAGAGCAGAACCTCTCCAGGAACAAACAGTGAACGAACAGTCTTTAGAGTGACTGGCAGGACTAACCTTAACAACAGGAGCAAAACAAAGCTTCCAAGGCAAACCGGGGACTGGCATGGAGAGGTGTGGAATGATGACGGCCCAGTGCTGAACTTCTTCTTCTTCTTCTTCTCCTTGATTTTATTGGCGGTTGGCAAACAACTTTCCGGTGTGCATTACCGCCACCAACTGGTGAGGAGTGTGGGTCAAAATGGCCATACTCCCAAAGATACTTATATTTATGTATCTATATATCTATATCTATAATATTAAATTTACAAATACTAAATCCTCCTAATTATTCCTGTTATTATTAAATATTTAAATAAGTATTTATAACATTTATTTTTTGACTTTTTCTGCAGAATATCTATTATATCAAATTTAATTTTCTCCTTATTAAGATCTCTAACCAAAATCCTTCTTTCCTCTTCATATTTCTTACAATACATCACTACATGTTCTACTGTTTCATCTTGTTCACAATATTCACATTTGCCCGACATATGCTTCCCTATTTTGAATAGTGTTTTATTTAATCCTGTATGTCCAAATCTAACTCTTGAAATAACTGTTTCCTCTCTTCTGATTCCTTCTGCTATCCTCATTTCTCCGACTTTCCGTTGAATCCTATACAGCCATCTTCCTCTCCTTTCTTCTTCCCATTGTTTTTGCCACCTTTCCTTCATTCTTTGTTTAATGATACTTTCTGTCTGATAATTTCTGTCTTACTTAAATTAATCATCATATCAATAGTTCTATTTTTTCCAGTGCTGAACTGAAGGCAGAGGCAGGTTAAATAGAACACTTCACAGGTGGAACCAGGGTCTGGCTAATTGACTGGTAAATGATATCAGGTGTGACTGACTGCTGAGGGGGTGAAGTGAAAATTGACAGAAAATAACTGATGACTGAAAACTAACAACAAATAAAGTCAAACCTAACCCAAAAGAGATGAAAAAATTAAAATAACAGAAAAACAAAGCCAAACCAAAACTCAACCATGACAAATACGATTGTTCTCTCAAATATGTGAAGTGCTCCAAAGATAAATAACTATAGAAGGCTAATTGAATGCTGTTCTTATAGCTTCTTATTTTAAAGTTCTAAAACAAAAATTGGAATCTGCCAAAATTGGCATTGGCAGGCGACGGCAATACTAAAACCAAACCCTTGAAATTGTCCCCAAAATTCTGACAAATCTTTACATGTTAGATATAGTCAAGAGCTTCAGCAATCCAATGCTGATATTGAGTATATTTACTCAGGAGGGTAGCCATGGTGAACATGGCACTTCAAACTCATTAGCATAACATTTTATCCACAGATCATATATAATACACGTTTCATGAGTAGCACAGTTTTAAACTCTTGGTTGTTTTCTGTAGTGTGAAACATAATGAGTGCTGCTTGCATGGAGAAGGACAGCCAGGCCCAGGCATTATTAGGCCTATCATTACATCTGCTCCTGCAGGACTGGAAGCCAGGGGTGTGGGCGGTGAGGGGGTTAAGCACAAAGCGCCACAGGGAAACCACACACCTGAGGCACAACAATGCCTCGCCGTGCATCTCTGCTGTCAAACACACACAGGCACCGATCTGCACAGGTAAACCTCCCAGGCACAGGAAAGTGGTGACAGTTTTCCTCCCAGTACACGTTTACACTCATTTTCTCACTTATTGTGTGCACACAGGTGCACACTCAAAACAAAAAAATGGGATGGGTGGCAACTAATGAACAAGAGGGAGGGCTGAGGGGAGGAGAAGGGAGGGAAGTCAGATAATTTGACACTTTGCAGCCCTCAGAAAGAGACAGATTGAAACACACTCACTTAAAAAAAGGCTTTGTAGCTAAGTATTATGTGTGATGATCAAAAATAAATATTTATCGTAAGAGCATCTCCTATAATAATGTGTGACAATTCTAGAGATTAAATTAAATAGTACACAATCGTATGCTACAAGAATTAAACACGATTTTAGGAATCCAAATAGCCCTGTTTTCACAAAAAAACAGTTTGTAAGTGAAGAATTATTAAGTCCAGGTTTTACCAGTGTATGCACTGCTGTGTTCATGCTTGCCTCAATGCATATTACTCATAATGTCAAAAAAGCATTTATTGAATAAAAATGTCACACATTTCAAACTGTACTTTAAAATCTTTTTTGTTAAAGTGTACCTCTTCCCTGTACCAGAGCCTTACTCCGCCCAATCTCATCTTTCAAAAATGTCCAAAGAGGAGGCGGTGCCCGGCAGACCAGGAAACATGTGGAGGTAGGGCTGAGCGTGGTTTGGGCAACTACTAAAAGCTTAATAAATGCTAAATAAATCTAAAATAAATAATTAACCTGAATATCGTTAGAAGGACAGCAAACATCATTATTCAAATTCTTACTCCCTACAGAGGGAACCAGTAGCAACACTGATTTGAAATTCAATCCAAGACAGTTGTTAAACCCGAGGAGGGTACCACCCAGATGGCTTTGGACACAAAATCATAATTTCAACAAATGTGCAGTAAACTGTCCAAATAATAACCAGGGTATGTAGCTAGACCTATAAGACACCCAGGTATATCTTTTATTAGCAAAAAGAAAAAGTTGATTTGGGGTTTAGTTACCCTTAAGCACTGATAGGTAGCTGTTAAACTAATGCTAGCATTAGCATAATTAGCAACTAACAATTAGCTACTCTGGGTAACAGTAACAGTGCTAACAAATTACAATTTTTTTTTCTTCTTCTAATCAATCACAGTTTCTTTTTTCCACTGAGCATTAAACTGCCGCCACATGAATAACGTTAAAGCTATCGGAGCTTGTTTGGTACTTTAGTAACCGTATGTTATCAATACGGACAACATTTTCAGAACTACTTTCCTTTTTACTTCAAAACCGTCGTCTCCAGCATAGATACTCGTGACAGCAGCTTAGACTAAAGCAGCAGTTCTTTGAAAGACAGACTTCGCTTAGACAGGAAATATTGTGGCGTCTCCAGATGGTAAGGTGTCAAGATCTCGTTGCGACCCTGATTCTAGCCAGTCCTCCTGGATGGGATTCATTCAGTTGGAACTGAAGCTTCTCACCATTGAGGAAAAGTTAACAAAGACATATTGCATTTAGAAAACTACAAACACATTTTATTTTTGATAAAGCAGGTACAACAATACTCTGAAAATATAATGCTTTAAAAAAAGAAGTGCTTTGTATTATTTTTCTGTTTCTTGTTTTTAAACAAAACATGGCCACTCTTTTCCCTGACCAGCAAAGGTCAGAGGAATCATTTTGCCGGCCTGTCTTGCCTCTCCTCTTAGATGAAAATGAAGCCTGAGAGGAAGAGAGGCTGCTGGCAGACTGCTGGGAGCTTCTGCCCAACATGTCCTTGTGATGAGCAGGCTCAGGCCCTAACCTGATTAAGACCAGGCCATGGCCCACTCAATTAATAGGACCAATTGACTCCCACACAGATGCCGCCTTCGCTGTACAGCACAGCTCCAACCAAAGACTGATTGGGCTATTGTGAGGTTTATGTTGTTGTGTTCTCACTGCCCACCCTGCTTCAAATTTGTTTGTGTATTTTGTGTATTTTGACAAACTCAGACTAACAAAACTAAGCTCTAGAAATCCTCTTATTTGAAAATTTAAAAAAAATATGAGACAAATTCATTAAAGTTTTAGTAGTTTGTTAAGTTTTGTCTTCACACGATGCTCATGCAAGGTGTGCTCTCTTTTGAGTGCGGTTCAGAAAGGTGTTGGCGACAGCATGAGAGGGAGCTATAAATAATAACCTTCCTCCAAGTGTATGATTCAGAAGCTGTGATGTCTGACTGCAGTGTGATACAGCACTTCAACAAGAATCAAAGTCTACCTGTTTGACATCTACGTGTATGTGCGTGTGTATGTGTGTATGCGTGCACTTGCAGCTGAGCGAGAACATTTTTTGCTCATTTTACAAGTTAAGTGAAGAGTCCTTTCATTGTCTGAAGTCTTTAACTCAAACAACCCTACAGGGTAAACCAATAGACAAAGAAAAGTTATGTAGCTCCACTTCCGTATATATTCAGATTAAGTCTAGTAGGATCTAATGATCCAATACCCATCAAAGCTATTTTTTCATCATTTTAAAAAAAATATTTGATAAATAATTTTAATTCTTGATTACAAGAATTGTAATGTGGCCTGTTTCTTCATATTTAACTGAAGAACATTAGAAACAAGACACTGTTTGACCAGGAAAAGATAATTTTATACACATTCACACCCTGATGGTGGTGAGCTATCTTAGTAGCCACAGCTGCCCTGGGGGCAGCTGACAGAGGTGAGGCTGCCATACATCACCACCACTGGGCCCTCTGACCCATGTCATGTCCAAGATCAGAGCGGGGGATTGAACCAGCAACCCGCCAATTACAGGAAAAACTCCCCAACAACTCCCCAACTCCTGTGCCACTGTTGTCCCAAGTAAGCACTGTTTTGTGTTGGTCTATTATGTTGTTACCTAATGAAATACAATACAGCTGGTGGTGTGAAAACATCCTTTCAAGTTTAGTTTTTGTCTCTTAAAGCACTGAGTTAGGGTTGAAAGGAAAGGGAGGTCTAGAAAGTGTACTTGACCCTAATTGACCTGTTTTGGTTCTTCTACTTAAAACTCAAGGATCAGAGACATTTCTGAGGGAAACACCTGAGTTATAGCTAGACTTTATGTTCAGTCATCTAAAAGCAGCAGCACAGCCAGATAAAGCAGATGATAGTCTTAACAACAGCAAATGCAGTGCTTTCAGGCAGGAAAGTGCCGGAGATGAATAGCTTTTTAGATTAATCCTAGTTCCCATCTGAATCAAACTGCAAACAAAAATATATTTCAGGAAAAGCACATCCACAGCACGAGGCTCAAAGCGTCGGTCGCATCCGAAGGCTGGCCGATAACGGGCCCTCTCATCCATTCTCACCAGCGTGTGTGATTTAACGAGGAGCTAATCTTACAGCGTTTAAAAGCACACGGGAACACACCTTTTGTCACTGGTGGAACAGAAATGGATTTGTATATGCAAATAAGAAATACCCTGTCATCCCCCTCCTCCATCCACCAGCACCTGCCCTGCCCCCATAGCGTCTCATCACACCCTCCCTGAACTGTCCCTCCTCCAACAACCCCCCCAAAAAAAACAAAAAAAAAAACGCTGGGATGAATTCTTGACACCCTTTCGTGTTAATTACAATAACTGCGCATGCACTGCTGAAAATGTGTAATTATCACACCTCGGCGAGTGGAGGGGCCGCGCTCAGAGAAGAATAGCCCCGCTCAGACCCCCTTCCACTATAGACTGATGCACAGAACGTGAACGGGCATCTTAAGGATTTCTGTGTCTCCGTTGGTGTGAGGAGCGCATGTTTACAACCCTTTCTAATGAATAATGCAGTATTTATAGCCTGGCATATGACATGTTGCATCACAGAGGGATAATGAAGCACGTGTCCTGCGTGTTTCTTTTTCTTCTCTTTAACAAGTCACTTTGCCTTTCAAAGTGAGCACATTTAAATGTGCTGCTGCTGGTTGGTTTGCTTTTGCTTGTGCAAAACGAAAGACTTGGTAAATCCTTGAGCGAGATCTGGATCTGTCTTTCACTTCCTTCCCGCTCCCATAATCTTTTCCGCCGCACTGTCACACATAACTGGTTTAAGGGGAGACACTGGCAGTCAGAAACATCCCCTCACCCTGAATATTTCACACAGAAGGAGAGACAAACCGCCTCGGACGTGGTATATAAGCATCTCTCGCCCGCCCACCCACCCAGCATGGGTCCAAACACACGCGGGCTGCTCATCGCATCTGCTCACAAGACACCCTCGCCAAAAGAAGGAAAGGAAGAAAGAAGAACATAGTCTGGGGATCCTGCCTCTCTGTTTCCAGCATCACCTCAGCTGTCTTGTCTCAAAGACAAAACACACCGCGGTAACGAATCTAAACCGACAGTATAAATGCGGTTGGGTCATCATGAGGTAGAGATGTCCACTGTAGGATTCCATAAAAACAACATTTCTTAATAGAGTGTGAAGAAGGAGGGAAAGAAGAGCCCTAACTCTGCTTTGTGAGTATTTGTGTTGATGACATCGCAGGAGGCTCATGAATCAGGGGTTAGTAAACACATGGCCCACTGGGGACTTTTGACGGATTTCAACATAGATTCTGAAACATTCAAGCTCCATTTCAGTCCTCCTGGGTTCACTTCCACGGGTTTTTATTGTTTTCCCTGAAATTTTACTGATATCTTTGCAGTGTTCTCAAATACAGCCGAAAGGTTTTTACTGCAGCCACTCACAATAGAGGTAAACGCCTTTAAAGGAAAAAACGGAATGAAAACATGTGAATAAAGAGAAACCTTTTAAGTGCATATCAGTGTACGTAAAAGCACTGTAATCTGTTCCATTATGAATTGCATGATGCATATGAAGCTTGTTTTGTGGAGCATAGATTAGATCTCCGTTGAACAATTCACAACAAGAGAGTAAAACAGAGAGAAAGACTGACAGCGACGTGTTGTTCTTTAGGTGACAAACTGGAGCTGAAGTGGCTCTGACTGGTTGTACAGAAACGCCTGGCTAGCAGCTTTAAGTAAGCCGTGTAATAAAATGCAAATCAGAATAACAGAAGGAGTTATGACTGCCCTTCTGGCTGGGAAGAGTGAGAAAAGCACTGAGTGGGCCGCACATTGTGAACTTTAAACCGTCTGATTTCACTGGCTGACATGAAGAGACAAAAGAAGCCTGCCGACTGAATACATTTAGAAGAAGAAAAGGTAGATCGAGACATAAAAAGAGTAGATGATAGCGTGTTTATATTCAAGAAAGTGGTACAGAGTTGCATTCAGTTGGCATATACACTGCTGATCTATGAGGCCAGCACGATCATGACTGAGTATGGAGTCCTCATAGTGGGATAGCCTTGAGTCAAAATATCATGGTTTTATAGTATCACAATATTTACACAAAAAGGTTTAAAAAAATAAAGTATACATTTATCTAAGCACTTTTCTTAAAAAAGGAAAAGCAACAATTATTCTTCCAGTTGCAAACATATTGCAACAAGTTACCACTATTATATTTAGGTTACATTTATTTCTTCTCATTCTGAATTTCCATAAATAACAATAATCTTTATTTATAACTGCAGCATACATTCAAGTGAAACGTTCCCCCTGCATTTAATCCATCCCTTTTTCCTCGGTATGGACTATGCCAAACGTTTAGAATAAGCACCAACTACGTTTTGTTCACATTTTTGGGTCAAAAGTCTCAATGCACAGAATAATATTCTACTTAGCTGTTCTTTCATAATAACACTGGGAATATGACACACTGATATTAGCAGGTTCGTTTGCAAGGCTATCTGCTCCTGTAGCCTGTCCGCCAGGCTGTAGCCAGTCAGATCCGGGGCATTTCTGATGGAAAACAAATCTGAAAAACGATTGCTTTGGCACATACGTCACCAAATACACATGGAGGGGATTGTTTTATGGAAAATCATAGGAATGAGTTTCTGACATACTTCCAGTACTACTGATATGTTACTCTGCACCCTTCGTTCAGTCAGCTGTGCAGCCTTGCACAACAACAGGTGGGGGAGGTGCAGCACTGTACTGTATGCTCCATCAAGCCTTATTTTACAGTCATACACACTCCGGCACTTTGGCATCTCACTAAAACATATTTAAACCATAGGAGCGTTATGATGGAACATGTTAATTATCAAACCGTGGTCCAGTTTGACACCGATAACAGGGCCATGCCAAGTATTACCAGCTGAACTCTGTGATGCATCTGGAAAACCTGTTTGCATCCCAATCATTGTGAAACTCAGGGCATGGAGAAAATGTGTCATTTTCACAACTTTGGGAATCATAACGGGCTCCTTTAAGTTTACGAGTTGACAGGCTTTAAACTTTTCATGACGAATCTGTAAAATAATCCCAACCTGATATATGTAGAACAAAAGAGAATAAAAATGCGGCTTCTTGCTGCGATCCCAAATCAGTTAATATTTCAGAGCGAGAAAGAAAGGATCACAACAAAGGTAGGAGCTGGTTACTCACGGGTGCCATCGAAGCGAGTGGCTATGGTGTCCAGGAAGGTGTTCTGTGGGGCAAGCAGCCCTCTCATCACCGGCATCCTGCTCCGGGTTGACTGGCTCCTCCTGCCTCTGCGCCCGGGGGCAGAGCTGGACTCCTCCTCAGACCCAAAACTCGGCAGAAAGCGAGAGGTGCCCGGTGCGCATCCCAGCCCCTGGAGAAGCGCACCGATCCGAGATACGCGCTGTGGCTCCACCTTGGCACCGCGGGGGCTGTGACCATAATCAAGTCAGCCGAGAGCGAGCTGTAACCCAGGGACGCACCTGTTCGCCCTCCAAGGGGTGAGGAGGGAGTAAACAAATGAAAACAGCCAGGGTGTGCGTGTGCGCGCTGGAGAGGCGGAGTGAGAGAGAGAGAAAGAGAGAGAGATGAGGATGGATGGGCAAACTGTAAGTTTTGGTGCTGATGGTGCGCTGAGTGCATCTTATAGCAGCAGGCTCCTCCTCGGCCCTCCCTCTCTCTCCCTCTCGTTCGTTGCGTGGTTATCTTGCCACAACTGCGTGTCACATGACGCCTTTCAGGTTTTTTGCCAAGTCCTAGTCCTTTTTGCAAAGTGGAGATGGGAGACAACAAAGAAGATCGTGCTTTGGGAAGCCGGTAGCCTTTTTCCTCATTTGACCAACACATGACTCTGGAAAACCTAATTCGAATCCCAGAACCTTTCAGAGAGGCCGAGGAATGGCCATTTACAAAAAGCCAAGAAGGGTGTTATAAAATACAATTAAATTTTTTTAGGTGAAGGCAAACTATCAACTGCCACTAAGTTCCTGTCTGAAAGTGTATTAACATGGAATAATTACATTGACGTTAACGCTGACATTGTAAGAGTGACTGAAAAAGTCGAAAAGAATAGATTCTGGTGGTCCTTTGTTTCGTCTTCGGCTCTCCTCCTCAGCCTCACATTAGAAATGCGGGCGCATGGACAGAGAGACGATCCGACTTCAAGGACAAGTCACATTGCGCCATCTTGTGGTAGATTATGTCTTAGACGGTTTAGTGATCGCATTTGCACTCATAAGTTACGAACAGGGGCATGGATCTCCGAATATTGTTTTGTTTTTTTTGTTACAGTTCTTGATGTTTTGTTTGAATTGTTCTGGCTTCAGCAGCGAATGCTTTTACAGCATTCAGCTGCAGGGAATTTCACATGCAGGACATGGTTGCACTGGTCGGGTTTTTAATGTGGACACGCAGCTGGCTCAGAGTTGTGAGAGGCCCTGAGCTGAATTTTCAGCTCCAGTTTGGTCCACCTGTTTGGTCCAAACTGTCCTAACCTATATGACGCCCCTGAGTCCGCCTACTACTACGCCACCACTCACCTCTGGCTCTGATTCTGGTTCTGATTCATGTTCAAGTGACTGCAAAACAGATTTATATATTTTTACAGATCAGACTTGACATCCACACCCTTACTCCTCTAAATAATTTTTGGGTGAGCGGGGTTATGGTGAACTAATTGGGTGTTCCAAAAATGACAAACACACTTCAAAAATGGTTTTGGAATATATTAAGCAGGCTAACATGAAAACTGCTCGAATGACTTCCCATGGCCACAAACTCAACCCAGTTGAAAATTTGCCTAAAAGCTGGGGCTGTGCCAGGACACCCTCCATTTGTCATATATACTCACTTAACTGTGCAGGGTCATATGTTGGCTGGTGCCTATCGTCAGAGGTCGCTGGGCGAGAGGCGGGGTAGACCCTGGAGAGGGCACCAGTCCATTACAGGACAACCAAACATGCACACACAACCTCAATCCTAAAGGCAGTTCAGAGGGTCCAATAAACCAAATAGTTCTGTTTTTGGACTGTGTAAACGCCTGGTAGGAGAAAACTCCATGCAGGTACCAGGCCAGGATTTGAACCCATGACCTTTTTGCTGTAAGCAAATAGTGCTACCAATTGCACCACTGTGCAGCCTATGAGAAGACCAACAGGTTTAAATGGATTTGGCAAAGAACGGTGGTCAAATACCACAATCATATTTAAACCAGAAGATCTTTTACGAATACTAGAAGGTATGTGGTAGATGTACAACTTAGTAAAGAACATTTAAAGCATTATAATTGGGTGTATATACTTCCAGTCCTATTCAATAAATTTGAATGCTTTCCAACAAGGTTCGCTTGACAGAATAAAATTAACTTTTGAAAACAACTGCTTTTGATTTGGGATTAAAATAGGTTTCATTAAATCCACACTTCTATATCGAAAATGTTTTTTGTTTTTTTGCCTTTAAGTAATACTCCAATCTTAAATGTCATGTTTTTATTATCGTAAGCAGAAAACCATCACAAATAAACTGAAATAAATACTGAAAAAAATCAGTTTGCATGTAATTAATCTTTGTGACATGTTTCACTTGTGGAATAAAATAACTTCTCAATGATAGACTGGAGTCTTGAATATGACTGTGTGCAGCATTTAGGGCAAAAGTCACCCATTCATTCCCAGTCAAGTAACTCCACCCTCAGAAACTGTTACGTGGACACATTGCATAATGCATAGGTTTCTGAAGCATGTGTTTCCCCTCTGGACACAAGAAATCTGATTTGTAATGATGTGTAGATCATTCAGAAAGAGCTTCCCAAAACAGTGAAATCAATTTTATTTTGTATGGCTAATGTGGGTTTTTCTCTGTTCTCCACAGAGGACCCCTGTGTTATACTAACACGTCAGCTGATTCATCCATTGATTTAATTTTTAAAACAAGGTTTGTAGAAGTGTTATTCTTCGTTATTCAAAACTTGTCTTTACTATAGTGAAATGCATTTGAGTAAGTACAACATGTACATGTACAACACAAGGGTGTGGAACAGGGTCAGTGAAGTGCAGCAGTGGGCTCAGAGCATCAGCTTTTACTGTGTGACTCAGCTAAATGTGGGTCAGAAAAGTTGGTTTGTTGTTTGCAGCGTAGTTCTTTAGGTTTGCACCACTTATTTGATTATATCGTTGGTTGTTTGATCAAAAACTGCAATTTGCCTCTTTTTTATATCTTGACTTTGGAGTCGGTTCTGTTAGCAGGGTTCTCTGTCCGGAGATAGTCACCCACAATTAACTCTTGGATCTGCTTCGCTTGGTTGAATTAATGTGTTCATTCTGTTGTGGTTTTGTCCACCTTTTGTGGACTGAAGCCACAAATAATCATTGTGATTTTGTTTCGTTCCTTTTCAAACAAAATGACTGAAAAACTAATTACAGAAGAACATATTTCATTTTCAAGGGTAAATTGTGAAAATGAGACAGACAAGGAGGGGAATTAATAAAAAACTGAACACAAAAGAGAATCTAAAGAGAAAATATTTTTATCACAATGTTTTCCTGTTTTACTTCCATCGCGCAGTGTCTCCGTCACGTGACACTGACAATTCAGGACGTAGACGCGCCCAAGTTTGTGATTTATCACCCGGACCAATCAGGGAGTTGAAGTTACCCCTCCTGTCGTGTGGGCTTATCTGATTGGAAAGGACGCGGTTGTGAGCTCTTATGTGATTGGTCAAACATCTCATTAATGACGGGGGAGGGCGGTACAAGCCGGCTCTGCTGGAGCTGCCTGATCCGCTGTCACCTCGGTCCGAACATCAGTCTGTCCGGTTCCTAATCTCATCTCTGGTCCTGTGGTGCACTGTTATTCTTAAACAGAAGGTAAGCGCTTGCATCGAAATGATAGTTGCTGCAAAGTTATATAATATCGGGCCACAGGGAAGCGAGCTTACGTTTCGTGCCCTATCTTCCTGTTTTGTTGCTAACGCTTAAACTCAATGTTCTGCACACCGAAAAGAGGCGTGACGTTACGAGTTACGACTAAATGTTTTCTAAAGCTTGTGTTTCCGAAAGCAGAGTACAGCCTGGTGTCCTGGTCCTTTTCATGGACGGGTGCAGCTAGCGTATCCAGGCCCACAAGCAGCTTTAGAAGACTCCTTCCTGGTTTCGGGTTTCATGGAGTTACTTACAGAATAATTACTGCCGAACTGGTTCTGTCGATGCTTCTTACTTTCTAAGTCTGGATCAACTGATTCTCTCAGCCGTCTGAGCGGTCTGTCTTGTTCTCTGCTATAAAGAAGCTGCCCCGGAAGCGTTGAAAACAGCATACCAAATAAGGGATGTCGTCACAAGAACCCCCAAACTTTGGTGTTTTGCTGCAAATGTTACATTTTTACATATACTGACAGTTTTTTTCACGTTTTTATTCTTTTTTTTATTTTGTTTGTTTTAGCATCCATCAATGTGCTGCGTAACCATATACTGTAGCGTGTTGTAACACGGCTTGTTAAAAAGATTTCCTATGTAAGAGGATTATTATTATGGAGTAAGTCTGCTGGTGCAAATCAAACGCCGAGTCACTGTTTAGGCTGCTCCTCACTAAGCACAATTCACAGAGGACAAATGTTTGATCCCTCTGTTTTAATGCGGAAGATGTTAAATAGAGATGCACCAATCAGAGATGATTTCCGATTTTATTTATTTATTTATTTATTGTGAATTTCCCACCTGCTAATATCGGTTTGAACTCATAACATTTCGGAAGCATTGGACCTTTTCAACAATAAGCTGAGAAATCCAAAAAGGATTTCTTAAAAACAGCACAAATCTACAGAGCTGTATCTCTGCCTCACTGGAAATTTACAAATAATAATAATAAAAAATATTCAATTGGACCGTACCTGTGTCAATACATTTTGATTTGCAAAAATTATATAAAGTCACATTACAAAATACTTTGTACCTTTTTAAATTTTTAGACAATTTTATTAGCATTTATTATAGCTATAAAGGAAAATTTAAGGAGCATTTAAATGATCGGTTTTTAATTATTGCTGTCTGGTCCAATTATTGCTAGAGTAACTAGAGCCCCTCTATAACCCTGAAGTTTCCAAAAGATTTCCATCATTTCCAATGATGGACAGAATTGAACTCTTTAAAACTTGAACCAGATCAGCTTTGTGTCCAGTTTTCTATATCTACTAACGGCTAACCCTGCTCTAGCAGCCCCAATGTACAGCACACACGCTTCAGAAGGAAAACCGCTTCCGCTCTTACAGCTTCTAACAGCTTTTCCACCTACTCATAACGTCATTTTTAAACATGTATGACTGTCGTTGAAGCACATGTCTGCTGCCCTGACTGACTGGAAAAAGATTAAACTGCCATCCAACCGGCCAGAGCAAGCCGATTTCTCTTTGAATCCCTAATTAGGATGCAAGTCAATTTAAATTGTCAGAATAAGTTGTTTTGTTTGCTACAAAGCCAAATTTGTTGTGTTGTTTTTTTCTTCACAGTGTGCGTTTGTGTTAAGATGTCTCAGAAGATCAAGGCCGGCTCCGTGGTGGAGATGCAGGGCGATGAGATGACTCGGGTCATCTGGGAGCTCATTAAGGACAAGCTGATTTTCCCGTACCTGGAGCTGGACCTGCACAGGTGAGGGCCACTGAACATCTTCCTTGTGAAGCTCGTAGAGGTTGGTGCCATCGTTGCATTGGCAGGCTGCTGTATTTGTATCTACCCATTTTATAGGGCGTCTGGAACTAATTAGTTTTAATGATTCAGCGCTCATTGGTCGTATTACTCAAGAATCTGACACAGTCACTTTTTTTCCCAGTTGGCATGCAAAATGTTTAAAAGGTTGACAAAAGTTAATGTTTGTTGCAGCTCCCATAGCAAGACAAGCATGCAATTGAGATGGAGTGACCGTTCCTGCAGATCTTGCATGTCTGGTAGAGCTTGTTTTCATTAAGTTCAGTTTAAGCAAGGCAACTTCACAACCTGTTTGGATATTGCACAACATAAATGACTGTAGTTGATTACTTAGAGTTGACCCTGACGAAAGGTTTGCTCTAAAGGTGAGATTATCTTGGCGACAGTGGGAAGTGCGGCTGCAGTTGCACAACGTTAACGTGTCATTCAGTCCTGGAAAAATGAAAAAAAAAAAAAATAACGACATAAAAATTACAACATTAAAGGGTTGAGATTACGTTTTAATTAATGTTCAAAGCTGTTAAATATAGATGGAACCGTTTTTTAAACTGGAAAAGTTTTCTGTTAAATTAACACATTTTGTGCTGATAAGAGGGTTTGATCAGACTGTTTATGTTGTTTATATTCTGCGAAGCTCCTGTTATCTATGTCTCCATCACCCTGATCCTTTTAGACTCTTTGGCGACTTTATGCACATGCTTTTAAAAGAGCTCCTCGCTGCTCTTTGTATGAAATCATAAAAGTTAATCATCTGTTGCGTAACGCGTCCTGAACGTTATGATAAAGTATTGTGTGTACATACTAACCTTGTTGCACAAAATCGTTTCCTAGAACGTGCAACTGTCAGAGGTAGGGCGGATGAAAAAGTAAACTTGCAGTTAGTTTGGCCTTTGCTTGCATAGAGCGACGTTTTTTTGTGAAGTTGGCATCAGCTTTCAATGTTTTCATCCTCACAGTCACTAATATTGCCGTTCATGTGGTGTTTGTAGAAGCTCTTGGACATCACTGTTTTCTTTTTCAACTCAGTGTCTTATTCTCAAAGAGAATAGCAATGATCTGCCAGTGCATAAAGGTCATTAAATGCAGCAGGTGGGAGGTGTCAGATTGCTTTTTCGTCTCTCCCCAGTGGAAATCAGACCTTCCATGTTAACACATCAGGCACATCATTTTTGGGATGGGATTTCTTAATCAGCAACTGAAGCTAGGATATTAATTGAAAAGATACATTTTGATGTAAACATTGCTTTACCTGTTTCGCTTGCTCCATTTTTAGAGCCAGTGATGCAGCGGATTTGAGAACCCCCCCCCCCCCCCCCCCCCAGTCTCAACACTTCAAGACAGCTCATGTAAACACAAGTTTAAATGTTTAAACCGCAGTTGAAACGGGTATTTCAACACAGAAAGCGTGTGACCTTGTAGAGGAAGTGTCTGATGCAAAAGTAACGCCATGTAATAGCTAGAGATGCACCGGTTGGGCTTTCACTGGCTGATTCTCACTTGGGCTTTTTTTCACTGATTTGGATTTTGTATATAATAATTTGTATGTAATAATTTAAACATATAACCACTAATTTGTGTACATTTTAGCTTAATTTATCAATTAAATGGAACAAACATTTACCATGACAGGATTAAAAGTGCTGCCGGTTGATGGTAGTTTGAAATCAAACAGAAAATGAAGGAACAATTAGATCAACCAAGTGCATGAAAGTACAAATTTGATTGGAGTTTTGATACATTTAATGCAATTATTTGTGGGTAATAAATTGCAGGTTTGCAGATTATCAGACAGAAGAGATAAAGGGAAAATTGGCCCGTTTTGGTTGGTGCATTAGTAGTATTAACTCTCCAGTTTTACAGCAGTTCATAAAAGGAACAGATACTCATTTACTGATTCAGTAAAATTAATTGACAAATAAAAAAAACAGCTTTTAAATTTAAAAAACAAAATGAATACAATTTGGTGTTTGTTTTCAGTTACTTATGTTTGCGATGACCCTCCTGCTCCTTTCTCAGTCTTCATCGGGGGTTTTGTGGCTTTGTGTAGGCTTTCTGGGTAAAGGGGAGGGGGAAAGTAGGTAAAAGGTCGTCACTACAAACAAGGCCAGCGGGTGCGGACAAATGCACTCAGGCTTATACTATAAAGGAATGATGAGCATTCTGAGCTTGTTGTGTTGGTTTCACAGGTTTGTTGGAGGCCATGCGTGAGCAGTGCTCTGGGTTATCCAGCGATCTCAGCAGACAAACGATTGCTTGTGTCTAGGTGTTTCACACATTTCCTCATTAAAGACTCTAACAGTGCAGCATCGGAGAGGAACAGGGTGGTAATAGTCCCTGATGTGAACGCTGTGACAGCTCTTGGAAGACTTGTAAATTGCTCCAGAATGGAGCGAGCGGAATTATTCTGCAGTCGACAGGAAGCTCATGTTCAGTTTCACCTCTCATTCATGTTGTTTGTGTCTTGTGACACAATAAATTCATTGTAGTTACGATTCAGTCTTAGAGCAAAGTAACACAGTGACTCATGCTGCCTGGCGAGTCAGTGCTCCAGGGCTGCTGCTAAATTTGCTATAATCAAACATAAACAACGTCCATTCTCAAACAAGAGTGTTCTCTTTACAGGTGAGCAATCTGTGCCTGTGGTACAGATATTTGAAATACCTTCACCTTTTTCAAGCCTTAGAGCGCCCAGTTTGGCCACATTTGGTTGAAAGAAGTGGAGATCATAGATTGTTTTGTAAAAAAGAGATCAATCACAAAGAACTTCAAGATTTTCTCCCACCTGTTTCAATACAAATAATTGGGAAGAAATAAATTCAACACAAGTCAAAAATGTATGAGTTGGGACCATTTTATTATCGTATTCTTAGCTGGATGATGAAAATGCTCATCCATTCAGTAACTGGAAAATGACATTGTGAAATGTAAAAACCTAATGTGCTTATTAATATTATTATTATTATTATTATTATTATTATTGTTGTTGTTGCATAAGTCACAAAAGCAGTGTTGTTGCTTTTATTGCTCTTTTTTTAATACACCAGAACCTTGGATTGCAGTTTTCTTAGGGCACTAAAGGACCAAAGCAGCCACTATTGGTGCCGGTTCCATTTTTAGTTTATCAAAGCATCACAAATCTATATTAGATGGATAAAACATGCTGCAAGCTTATTGGCAGCTGTAAGCACTCCACCCTGCTGTCCTATGAAAAGGTAACACGTTTATCTGATCAGTGCCTACAAAACGGTCATCTTATCTTTCAGATGACTCTCTGATGATGTCCTACAGCTGATAAAGATGACTGTAATTTCAGAGCCTATGGCTTTTAGGACTACACCCACATGCTGGAGGTTTCCATGTTAAGAATACGCCCCATTTGTTGTTAAGCCGCTGCATAACAAACCACCCGGGCTCCTGCAAACCCAAAATGTAATCCTTATGAAAATCTGTCAGTTGCATGTAATACCATCTAGGTAGGTTTTACAATAGAGCTTTGTTTGCAAAAATGGTATGGAAGTTGTAAGTAAAAGGAGCAAGCAAAGGACACAAATCGCAACATATTAACATCGACTACTTGCAATATATTGTTGGTTTCCCTCTTGCAGCTTAAATAGTTAAGTAATGGTCCATTAAGCAATGGACTGTACAAGGGACAGCAGTAGGGACAGCGTAGACTTTTGCATTTTTTTCACATTTTGCATACTATTGGCTTACTTTTTTTTTTGTGCCCACCTGCTCAGCTTTGACCTCGGAATGGAGAACCGAGATGCAACAGACGACCAGGTGACAGTTGAGGCAGCGAAGGCAGTCCAGCGCTACAGCGTGGGGATCAAGTGTGCCACCATCACTCCGGACGAGAAGCGCGTGGAGGAGTTCAAGCTGAAGAAGATGTGGCGCTCGCCCAACGGGACTATCCGTAACATCCTCGGCGGCACCGTGTTCAGGGAGGCCATCATCTGCAAAAACATCCCCCGCCTGGTGTCCGGCTGGGTGAAGCCCATCATCATCGGCAGGCATGCGCACGGAGACCAGGTAAACCAGACCTCACTGCTGGTAATGCAGGCTAAGGGGATTATTGTTACTCCACAGAATAACAATAATCCCATAGTGTGTAGATGGTTGGAGCCAAAACATAAGAGATACTGGCAGCATAATGAAGGCAGGAATTATATTATTAGCTGTAAGAAATGTAAAGCAGCTTGTTTAAAGACTAGCAAATCTGTTCCTAAAGCACACAAAGAGCAGAGCTCAACACAGGGTCGCTGTTGGATGAGAGACTGCGGGGTTGCCAGGAGACTCCTGATAAATAATTACATTTCATCCTCTGCTCTTTGGACCCGCTTGAAGCCAGCACTGCCAGACATCTAGACCACAGGTTAGCTCACGGCTCAGTGACAAAGTCAACTGTTCTGTTCAGAGGAGAAGTGTAGGTGAAAGGTGAGAAAAGGGTTGGTTACGTAAAGGCTATCAGGGGCATGATGTACATTTAATACTCCGTCTGAGGCTGTCTGCTGGGGTCTTCATGGATGTTGCATCAACTTTGCTTTGAACTATGCTCATAATTTTTGAAAAGCATGGCATTCAGTGTGTTGTAACTTGTTGCGACCCACTGGTGGCGCTAAATCTCTCATCCTTGCCGTTCTTCCCACAGTACAAAGCAACTGACTTCGTAGTGCCTGGGCCTGGGAAGGTAGAGATGATCTACACACCCACGAACGGAGAGCCAGTCAAATATGTCATCCACGAGTTTGAAGGTAAGAAGGAAGTCAATTTGAAGTGCAGTTAAACTCACGACACATCATATCAAAGATCTGACCATTTCACAACCAGCTATCCTAGTGATGACTTCACCACAGCGGGGCACAATGTAATAAATCTTAATAGTCATCACACTGCAAAAAGGGAACTAAAACTAAGTAAAACTTTCTTGAAATTAGTGTATTTGTCCTTGATATGAGCAGGCAAGTTTAAATGATCTGCCAATGGAATAAGATTTTTCCATGTAAAATAACAACAATTAATCTCAATCATCTTATTTCAAGGACAGTATATCTAAAGATCTTATTTTAGGGGTCCAAATACTCATTCCATTGGCAGCTCTTATTTATCTGCTCTAATCAACGACAAATGCTCTCATTTCAAGAACATTTGACTTATTTTTAGTTCCCTTTTTGCAGTGCATAGATCCATAGATATATGTGCAATATTACTATTATAAAAGACTGCAAATATTTAGGAGGCTATAACATTAAAGGTAGGGCAGAGCGACATGGCTTGAAAATAAAATCTTCGATTTATTTTAACCAAATCCGATTAATCAATTTTCTTCCCCTTTTTTATTTCATAAAAACAAATTGCTGAAATTATTTTAAAAAACGTAATTTTATTTCAATGATCTCATGTCGGAGTTGACCTGAATTCAAAGCCCGACATATTATGAGCTTTACA
Organism: Fundulus heteroclitus; assembly: GCF_011125445.2. Taxonomy (NCBI): domain Eukaryota; kingdom Metazoa; phylum Chordata; class Actinopteri; order Cyprinodontiformes; family Fundulidae; genus Fundulus; species Fundulus heteroclitus. The sequence continues at coordinate 7,442,089 of NC_046367.1, forward strand.
ACATGCTTATAAATAATAAAAAATATAACATAAAATATTTGTTGCTAGTTGTATTACACATCTAAAAACATGCTTCACTTAACTCGTGTAACTTTACACCTACTTAAAAAATAAGTAAATGAATAACTTAAAAAGTCTCTTCTTAGGGCAAAAAGGTTTCCTCTTTGGAGTATTTTGACAATACATTTTGCTGAACATGTATTCAATATTGCATGCAATCAATGTATTGCCCTGCCCTAATTAAAGGTTCCATTAGGGTTGTCACAATCCTACATTTCAAACTCCATACTGGTACTAAGATAAATACTCAGTCTTTTCAATACTGTTGCAATGATAAAAGAATATAATGATTAATTATAATAATATAATATTTTAGCATAGTTGACTAAGTCAAAACCGATATCTTGGAAAAACATGGAACTTAAATGTGTCATTTCCCTTTTTGGCAAATCATTAGACAAGAAAACACTTGGTATACAGTAAGTATTATCAGTCTTTGATACCTATTTTATTTTATTATAATGTCCTCCATTTGCTTGTCAATTTACTGTTGATACAAATAAAGTTCACTAGTGAGGGACTAAGAGTAATTCTAAAATAAATTGTTTCATAACAAACATGGATATCTTCTGTACCATGTTCAATCCACCATGGACCAACCTAAAAATGTTAGTTTTGCACATTAATATCTTGCAAATGAATCTACTGATTTTAAAGTTTTAGTGTTTTTGTTAGACCTAGTTATGAAAGAGTCGCTAATTTGAAAGAGAATTCTGAAGAAAACTAGGTGCCACCCATGAAAACAAATTTGTGAGGTATCCAAAAGCTTCCTTGATTAGACTCAACTAATCAACTAAAAATCTATAAAGTTTTAATTCAAATACAAGCCCCAACATCTTCTGATATATTAAAGTGTTTAGAGCATGTCTGTTTCCCACAATAATTGGAAGATTGTATTTAAAAACAGGAAAAATCTATAAAGTTTGTACAGAATATATAAAGTGAGAAGATGTGGAAATGTAACTCATGAACTGCAAAACAATCTTTGTATGTTCTGTATGTACGTCGCCCTCTTCGTACATCTGTCTGTTATCAGGGCAATGTCAAACCCTCTAATAGCTTTTGCTTAATTGTGGTTGGATGTGATCCAAAACCTTCGTTTGGCTGGAACCGGATTAACAAAAAGTTAGTGCTGGCATTTTAAGGAAAACAAACACCCATGTATTACGCCCTTGGACAATTTTTTTCAACTACTTTAAGTGCTAAATCTTTTTAGCTTAACAAGCAGAGCCCTTTAAATGCTAGAAAATGTAACTCTCTCCTGGGCAGAGAGTTACCGTCACGGCGGGGTCTAGTCAAAGTGCTGCAGAGCTTCAGATTTCCTTCAAACCTTGTAATTAGGTACGTTATTATTCAAAAAACATGCCTGCATGACGTGTTTTTTGCTGTTTTAACCTACCTTACATACACAGTCTGTGAAAAATGATCAGTATGTCATTACTTTTTATCAAGTAAAAAACTAAAATCTCTACCACTGTTCTCAGATTTAAAACAGCCGGTCTGTCAATCAGAGAAAACAGATTGCATGTGAATCACATTTATGTACACAGCAGGAAAATAACCACTGAAAAAGTGCTGACGTCAGTTAGGCGAACCGCTGGCTCGTGCCCACATGGATGACATAACAGGGGCGACTGTGGCTCAGCAGGTAGAGTAGCTGTCTTGCAACTGAAATGTTGTGGGTTGGATTTATTCAATTTTTCCTCACTTAACCTCTAGGACTTCAGTTTTTAACCCACTGGTTTCAGATGATCCTTTTTCAATTAAGCAGACCATTTAAAAAAAGCTGGTTTAAAGAGGAAACACATTTTATGCTGATTAATTTTTTTCCCAATGGGGATAAAAGTGTTTAAAAAAATCTGTTTTACTGCCAACATATTTATTGGCATACAGTCCGAGTCCTTACAGACACACTGCTCTACAAATCAAATGTACCTATTATTAAATTGGCAGCTCCAACACATGGAGGTAATGACATTGCACTGCTGAGCTGCATAGTTTCTTGCTTTCAGTCATATTTTCTAATAAATTTCATATCTGCTGGTGTTTTTGGTTACATCAGACATCCTCAGTTTGTTTCACTTTCATCACCAGAATAAATCAGTTTGTTTCATGTTTTTTTTTCTCCCACAATCACCATAAAGAATATAATTTCTCATCTCTAATTGGTGTGTAAATGTTGAATAAAGTTCTCTCTACCTCTTCAGCCTAATGTGTTGTTGTGGTTGAAAGAGAAGCTTACTATGACAAATGGACATGTCTCTGTGCAGATATCAAAGCATCAAGCAGAAATCCAACGGGGTTCCAGCAGATATAACTGGGACAGATTTCTGCTGCACTTTTCCAGCCCAACGGCAGCTCAAAGCTTTTGTATCTGCTTCGCTTTGGATGTGTTCGGACATCCGGTATGATCTGTTCATGTCGTTTTGTCCGTCCAGGCACAGGCGGCGTGGCTTTGGGGATGTACAACACGGACGCGTCCATCCGAGACTTCGCCCACAGCTCCTTCCAGATGGCTCTGTCCAAAGCCTGGCCTCTGTACCTCAGCACCAAGAACACCATCCTGAAAAAGTACGATGGTCGCTTCAAGGACATCTTCCAGGAGATCTATGAGAAGTGAGACCTTTTATTCCCCTCACATAATGCTGCCATAACACCAAGCCTACTGGAGCACAACTGAAAGGGGATTCTCTGCTCTCTCAGGGAATATCGCAGCCAGTTTGAGGCCAAAGGTATCTGGTACGAGCACCGACTCATAGACGACATGGTGGCTCAGGCCTTGAAATCAGAGGGAGGTTTCATTTGGGCCTGCAAGAACTATGATGGCGATGTCCAGTCGGACTCTGTGGCACAAGGTTGGTGAAATGATCTGTTTGATGCTCTATGAAGGAAGCTCTGCTCCTATCACACCGGTTGAAGGTCATGACTGATGGTTGTTTTTCAGGGTACGGTTCTTTGGGCATGATGACCAGCGTTCTGATCTGTCCTGATGGACGCACGGTGGAGGCCGAGGCCGCCCACGGCACCGTGACCCGCCACTACAGGCAGCATCAGCAGGGCAAAGAAACCTCCACCAACCCTATAGGTGGATGGCATAATTGTTAAATACAAATATGTGTCCTCCTTTTTTTTGACCAAAACCTTTCCTTACGATGTTGATCTGTTTGTTTCAGCCTCCATCTTCGCATGGACGCGGGGTCTGCTCCACCGGGCAAAGCTGGACAAAAACGCTGAGCTACGAGTGTTTGCCGAGGCTCTGGAGGCCGTCTGCATCGAAACCATCGAGGCTGGTTTCATGACCAAGGACTTGGCTATCTGCATCAAAGGCATGCCAAAGTAAGGCACATCGGTCATGCGTTACCAACACATTTATTCCAGACTTAAACTTCATGGTATTTGCTTAAGTCTGTTATGTCAGGGCAACCTGTTGTGGTTAGGTACGCTGCATCCACCGATCGGTAAAAGATGTTTAGTTTCCGGTTTAGTTCTAGTCACCGACTGCTTCTCTGTGTGTCCCGAGGCTCTTTTCTGCCGGTAATATCTTGATGTACTGATGGACCCATGGCCTTCTCATCTGTTGTTACAGCGTGACCCGCGCCGACTACCTGAACACCTTTGAGTTCCTGGACAAGCTGGCAGAGAACCTGAAGCTGAAGCTGGCCAACCAACCCAAACTGTGATCCCACCTCCCGGCTGCAGCGCTTACACACAGACACACACAGTTGCTCATGCAAACAGGGATATCTTTACAGAAACTGGAGTTATTGGCCAACAAGCAGGGAGGAGTGGAGTTCTGGACTCCAGGAGAACCTAGCAGTAGCTAAGTGTTATTAATCAAGGAGGGTGCCTTGTCCACAAGAACCAACTGTCCCTAATGCTCTATACAAACCGCATCACATAGACATTAACAGTCTCCAGGAACTAATATGGGCTCCGACCTTAAGGCTCAGTGTCCTTTTTTACTGTGATTGCGCTAGCTCCCTGACGCCTGCTGTCAGTCTATGCCGCTGATCTGCGTCGGATTGGGTGGTGGGTAAGCTAGCTGTAAGGGAGCCTCTGGATCGTCATTGCCTTACTTGTTTTGTGTCAAAATCATGAGTGGATTCTGGTCATCTCCTTTGCCTTGTAGTGTCTTATGAATACCTCAGGCAACGTTGTGGTGTTTGAGTGACAGAAAAGCAGAGCACAGTCCCTAATCTTTTCACTAATGAGACTTTTATTTTTTAGCGTTCAGCTGAGTGACGACACATTCCATGAAACTTTTCTTTATGCAACTCAGACTACTGCACAGATTTTAAAAGTGCTCACTCTTTTACATGGTTTGTAAACACACTACTTACCAATAAAAAAACTCTTATATGTCCAACTAAATATTTGCTTCAAGATTTTGTTCAACTGATCTTCGTGAAGAGATTTATTTATTTGCCATTTTCTCGATGTAGTGTCTGTAGATGCATGTCCACCAGCAGAATCATTCATGTAATAAACGTAAGCCTGTCAAAGAAAAAGGTTGTAAATCGGTTGTTTTTATTATAGCTATTAGCGTCTTAAATCAGTAATATGATACTCTTAATAATGGTGTTTTGATTGATGAAAACAAAGTAACGCACACAAGGTCTCAGAGTGTAATGAGATAATATCAAGAAGCCTTGTCATTACGTGTTACAAAAATAATAAAGCTGTATGAAGAGGCTCAGAATGCACCTACACATAACACACAGACCAACAACGACACTCCCTGAGGGACTAGTATGGAAAGCCGATTGAGCATTTATTCTGATATCTTGATATCAGGCATAATTGCCATGTACATGCAAGCCATTTCTGCCCACTAGTTAACTAGTGAGCCATTTCTTTGTGAACTACTTAACTAGTGACAGCCAAAATGCCCACTAGTTAACTAGTAAGGCCCAAATTATCTCTAGTTAACTAGTTCATATGTTTCATATCGTACTAGTTAACTAGTAATGCTCTGCATGTTCACTAGTTAACTAGTGGACATTGCAATGTGCACTAGTTAACTAGTTAAAAGACTTCTATATATTACTAGTCAACTAGTAAGGTACAAAATGTTTACTAGCTGACTACTGAATGTCAAATTCCCACTTGTTAACTTCTATGTAATTTGGCTAGCCGCTTGAGCATTTATTCTGATATCTTGATATCAGGCCAACATCCATTTTTGTCAACTAGTTAACTAGTGAGCCATGTTTGTGCACACTAGTTAACTAGTGACAGCATAAATGCCCACTAGTTAACTAGTTCATATGTTTCATATCGTACTAGTTAACTAGTAATGCTCTGCATGTTCACTAGTTAACTAGTGGACATTGCAATGTGCACTAGTTAACTAGTTAAAAGACTTCTATATATTACTAGTCAACTAGTAAGGTACAAAATGTTTACTAGCTGACTACTGAATGTCAAATTCCCACTTGTTAACTTCTATATAATTTGGCTAGCCGCTTGAGCATTTATTCTGATATCTTGATATCAGGCCAACATCCATTTTTGTCAACTAGTTAACTAGTGAGCCATGTTTGTGCACACTAGTTAACTAGTGACAGCATAAATGCCCACTAGTTAACTAGTAAAGGCCAAAATGCATACCAGTCAGCTAGTTGAAGGCTTTTGGGTCTCACTAGTTAACTAGTTGCAGTAGGTCAATGTCACTAGTTAACTAGTGAACTATAAATTGCTTTCTAGCTAGCTAGGTGATGGCAGTAGTCTCACTAGTTAACTAGTTGATGCATCCTTTGTCCAAACTAGTTAACAAGTGAGGTCATAAATGTATACTAGTAAACTAGTTCACATTAAATTCACACTACTGCAACTACTACTAGGCAACTAGTTAACTAGTGAGGTCTGCTTGTACCTGTGCTTTGTCTTCTGGGTGCCTTTTTTCAGTTCACATCTAGCCCTGCTGCAGGCCAGTCTGTCTCCTGATGTGAACGCTGCATCCTGGGCCTTCAGCAGGGACCACACTGTGATGTCTACCCATGGTTTCTGGTTAGGAAACACTCTCATTGTCTCTGTGAGTAGGACAACATCAGTGCAGGAGTGAATATGGGACAGTACAGATGTTACCGGTATGTATTCTTCCAGATCAGCACCTTCTTTAAACACTTCCCAGTCTGTGTGTTCAAAGCAGTCCTGTAAAGCTGAGCAGGCCTCTTCAGTCCAAACCTGAACAGTTCTGACAACGGGTCTGGTTCTGCAGATCAGTGGTTTGTACGCCTGCGATGGACTGGCCACCTGTCCAGGGTGTTCCCCGCTTCTCTCCCATTGACAGCTGGAGATAGGCACCAGCTCCCCTCGCGACCCCACAAGGGATAGACGTGTTAGAAAATGGATGAATGGTTTGTATGCAGGGATCAGGTCCACAGAGATGTGATCTGACAATCCTGCAGCCTTATACACTCCTGGGATGTTTCAGAAGGCCTGATCTAATGTACTGTTCTCTCTGGTCGGAAGCTTAATGAATTTGGGGAGGACAGCTTTCAGTTCTACGTTATTAAAGTGTCCAGCTACGATCACAGCTGCCTCTGGATTATTGTACATCTGACTCCTGATAACCTACATTAAATAAATACATTTTATTTACTATGGGAAAAAGTTAACGGGGGTATTTTGTCCCCTGTGTCCCTGTATTAACTGTGATTACCAACACTTTTACCCGCCACACTTAAGGCAAGGCAAGTTTATTTATAAAGCAGTTTTCAATAACAAGACAATTCAACTGTAGTTGGCCAGTTTACTACGTAACCGGTCAAGTAAGGAAATCACCTTAAATAGAGGCTGCCTGACAGCATGAAGAAGACTACAATATCCCAAGATATCATCATGCCAGGATAGGAGCCTTTACCTAGAAATGGAGAAAACCCTGACCAGTGGTGAACCTTACCAGGCCTGGACAGTTGATGAGCATCAACAGTTCATCCATGAGGTCACAGAGGAACCCAGAGAAACATCTAAAGGTCTACAGAGTTCATTGTCAAACAGTAATTAGAAAGAGACAGGGTTAAAATGCCTTCCATGGGATGAAAGGATGAAACCACTGCTGACAAAAAAGGCCTGTCTCACATCTCCTAAAAATCATCTTCAGAACACTAAAAACTTTAGTAGACTTATTCAGGAAATTATTCTGTTGACAATAGTTAATATTTTTTTATGCTGAGCATCCAGTTACAGCTGACATAAATATAAGAAAGCATTTCCAAGTAAGACCATCATAATATTAATAATGTGGGTGTGGGGGGGGGGGACAGAAAGGGTCGTGGACTGATTCGTTCCTTCAGGACCCAGATAACTTGCCCTAACGGATGGCACCATGAATTCTGCTCTCGGGTAGAAAAGCCTAAAGTAAAACCTCTGGTGACCAGTTCTGTACTTTATAATGTCTAAACTTATGAATCTATGGAACGGGGACTGGGAGTGTTGCCTACATTTTAGTGACGAAGACAGAACCAAAGAGGAATACCTTCCATTACCACCACCTTCTAAAGCAGATATTCTGCTCCCTTGACTCAGTCAGTCTTATTACAATATCAGCTGTCCTCTCTTTTTTAATACTGCCCGGACACAACAGTAAATTCACTGAAATGATGCTGCAGGTCATTGTGTGGCGAGGCTATAAACACACACTGCTAAAGAGGCGAGGAGTTTTGATCAGGTTAGTTTTTAATAAGACTTTAAATTACATACTTGCATTTAATCAGGCTTCTCTTCAAATCAAACTGGACATAATGTGAATTGAAAAAAAATATATATATATATAAAAAAACGATACAAAAAAAAATCTGAAATGAACTAAAGCAGTGCCGTAGCACCAAGTAGCCCTCGAGGTCCACACGTGGTGCCTACGAGCCTGTTCTAAAAAAAACACAAACCACCACCAAAACATTATTTTATTCCATTACTCTTCTTGTTTAACCACACTTGCAGTTATATAGATTTAAAATAACTCTATAACAATATCTATAACAAAGCATGAGAAATGTTATTATCTTACAGTTAAGGTGAACCTTGACACCTCTAGTTCAAAGGTCAGTGGTAGCCCTTTGTATGACACAACAGCAGTGAAGGTAGCTCTCAGTTTCAAAAAGCTGGGTGACCCTGAACTAAAGAGTAGTGGGTAGTGTTGACATTTTGTCCAGCAGATGGCGCTGCCCTGCGAAAACCTCCCACTCGGCTTTGCCAGTTTTCTCGTAAACAGCTGAGAGCAGATCTATGACTCAGGTGACAACACTGGGTTCTCACTGCGGGTTCTTAGAAAACAGAACCACTTTCGGAATAGAACAGCCGGGCCGCAGGGTGTGATCCGCTTCATTCGAACCGGCCAAGTTTGTCCGCAACATGGATCCCGAGCCGAACCCGAGGAACCCAGGGTACCAGCTGAACCCCAGAAGTCACCTGCGGCAGAGCGCATCAGCTGCTCCTGGGGGGGATCGGGCAGCTCAGCAGGTGGATGGAGCTACACCTGAGACGGGGGAGCAGCCAGCAGTGGACAGACAGCCTCAGCAGTAAGTAGGCTATAGTTCAGCTACTGACTGTCAGTGACACCTGTCTGATGTCCAGGAATATAAATAGAGACATGAAAGATTTTAGTTTCCACATGTATTTAAAGTTAGGCATGTTGTCATCAGTTTGTGTTAAATTAAAGTAGATCTGGGAGTGTTTGGTTGGATTCAGATAGAAGTTTACCTCAGCCTACTTTCAGTTTCGTTTCATGTGATCGGAAAGGGAAACGATGCCTTCACTGTGTGTGGTAAATCCCAGCTGCCTCCCAAACGCTGGGTGACTACCACTGAGCTATATAATACACTGGAGTGCTGATTTTGCCGAAAAACTGAAGTCACTGGCCGCCATCTTGCTACTCCCTACTCTCACAGAATCCCATAGGATTTGCTTGCAATAACAAGCAGTTTTCTGGCTGTGTGAAAACGTTTCACAGGTAATTCTACAGTCAGTGGATGTACTAACACTATCAACTACTATGAAATTATGTGCTGAAATATTTTACATGTTATTCATATTAAATATATATATATATATGTATATATAAGTATGTGTATATGTATGTATATATATGTGTATACACATATGTAAATATGTGTTTTTGTATATTGTTATTTATATATTTATAAATGTTAAACACATATATTTAAATGAATAAAATGCAAAATATTTCAGCACATGACTTTCTCAGTACTTGATATTTTTAGAACATAACATAAAAGTATAAGGCATTTGACATTTTAAAAGTCTTAAGCCCCCCCCTGAACATGAGAAAATCCTCGTTATTCGATGCTGTAGCGCACATATTCCCTAGTTACTGGGGGGAAATAGGGAGTACCAATATGTACTCCCTATTTCCCCCCTATATATATATATATATATATATATATATATATATTTATATATTTATATATATATATATATATATTTTTTTTTTTTTTTTTTTTTTTTTTTTTTTTTTTTTTTTTGCCATTCCCTTATAGCCTACGTGCGTTTGTCAAGACAATTTTGTTTTGCCTTTTCCTTAGACAAGCCTTTGTTCTACATTTCCTCATTTCCTCTTTTTATTTTATCATATGTGTTTCTGCCCCGTTACGCAAATGAAAATCGGCGGTCTTAAGGGGATAAATGTTCCCCTTTGGTTGGTTAGCATCAGCCTTCCATAGCTGGAAACTTCATGCTGCTGCCATTAATGGCTGCCGCTAACAACCGCTGTCACAGTGGCCCGGTTATCAGTGAGCTGAGGCATTTAGCAACTTGATTTGAAAACGTTTTCAATTCCAGGTTTTATTATCTGTCGTGTGGACGCTCCGACTGAACGTGTGTTTCATTAAGCGGCTCACATGGACCCAGGTGTCGTGTCAGTTCTCCCAACAGAAACTACAGCCCCTGTGCTGGGAGCTCGGCTCCGTCTCCTTTCCAGGCAGCTAGGCGTGGAAATAGAGATGTTAAATTTTTGCTAAAAATAAAAGTTTAAATAGTGTTATTACCTCATTGTTCAGATAGTGGGCTACAACAGAAAATGACATTTTCTTGCTCTCCTGCCTAAGGTGTGGGAGGAAGTCGGTGTACCCAGAGAGAACATGCAAACTCCGTGTAAGGCCCCAAGCCGGGTTTGGAACCCAGGACTTTCTTGCTGCAAGGCAACAGTGCTCTGTTCTTTACATAGTTGAACGTGCTGACAACAAAATCACACAAAAATTATCAATGGAAATCAATTTTCTTAATAGATGGAGGTCTGGATATGGAGCCACATTCAAAATTAAAGTGGAAAAACACACTACAGGCGGATCCAGCTTTGATGTAATGTCCTTAAAACATGTCACATTGAGGCTCAGTAGCGTGTGTGACCTCCACGTATCTGTATGACCTCCCTACAACACCTGGGCATGCTCCTGATGAGGGTCTGATGGTCTCCTGAGGATCTCCTCCCAGACCTGGACTAACACATCCACCAACTCCTGGACAGTCTGTGGTGCAACTTGCTGTTGGTGGATGGAGCGAGACATGATGTCCCAGATGTGTTCTATAGGATCCAGGTGTGGGGAAGGGGCAGGCCGGTCCATAGCATCTAATGTCTTCATCTTACAGGAAGTACTGACTCACTCCAGCCACATGAGGTCTAGCATCGTCTTGCATTAGGAGGAGCCCAGGGCCAACCGCACCAGCAGGAGGTCCATTCCATTTACATAGTCCCGGCAGAGACAGCTAGTTTGTTACTCTCCCTCTCAGGAATCATATGTGGACATGGAGGGGCAGAGTGATATCAGCTGGTTCACGGCTGTGGTGCAGCAGTGTGACCAGGTCTCTTTATTTGTGTTTCAGGCTCCAAATAAGCGACTGCAACATCAGAAACGAGCCCCCCAAAAAAATGTGATTCACAGAATTCACAAGCGATTCTAGAAATGAACAAGCAGACTTGGCAACAGTCCTAAAATCCATTTCACACGATGACCGTGGCTTTATCTATTAGCAGTAGCTTTTACTAAATACACGGAAGACATGTTGACATTGCCACATTTATGATACTCCACGGCTTCTGTAGTAGTTTAACGGCCAGGTCGTTTGTAATTCATTTAGCACACCACTAGATGGTGCACCAATGTGACAAATCTTACACACTGGGGCTTTGACAGTACACCTTATTTTTGTGAAATGAAACGTTTGGGTAGATTCTAGTTTTTAATTATAAATTCTGATCTAAATCAGAAAACATCCGGGCACTAAGGAGAACGTGAACCAATATTCCAATTGAATCAAAACACACACTAATTATTTTCTTTGCTTTGACTTTTTTCACTGCAGACATTCTCAGCCCAACATTTATGTTTTGTCTCATCATCATAATTATCATAGGCAACGGGGCAAAAACAGCTGAAACCCATGGTCACTTACCGTCCTTAATAATAAAACCTTTTGGGTGTTGTTAGAAATGTGTTGCAGATATGAAATATCAGAATGCATGCGAATTAATAAATGAAATTAGGGTCAGAAAGAATAACATAAATGCAATTTGAATTATATATGTATGCACCTGTTCAAACATTGTCTAAATGCAGGAGCTTTCACATCTCTAACAAGCTCTTTATGTCTCAGCTTAGGCGCATTCACCGTGATTCCACCGAACCAATCCCGCCGGAACGAGATGAAAGCAAGTAATGATCCAGCTGAGTCTGATTTGATCTTCATAAACATTTGGAAAATTAGCTTCCAGTGATTGATGTGGAATGTTTCTGCAGTGGCTCAGAAGGAAGAGGAAGAACTTCAGAGGTACAGGGAGGCACACAAACCTCCTCCTTTGGACCTTAATCCAGAACGACTGGGTAATCATCACAAAGACATATTCTTCATCGCATTCTGTGCATCCTTGGGATTATCCTTACTTAGTTGCTGATCTCTGTTAATTAATTCAGGTGGCGGGGATGTGACTGAAGCTGAAGCCAGGGAGAGGCAGTTTGCAGATCTGAGGTTCTCCAGGATCCAGAAGAAGGTACATTTTTGTATTTTATATTGTTTATTTTAGTTGTACATTTGCGTGATGAAACAAGCACAGTCTGGGAATCTACACAATCAGATTATGATGAGGTCAAACACACAGCATGATAATATCCCATGAAAAACCATGCAAATGTACAGTGCCTTTCAAAGGTATTTCTTCCGCCTCAACTTAACATTGGATCACACTACAGCTCCAAACTTCTATGTGGCCTTTTTGGATTTTATTGACAAACATAATGCAGTGTATAGTTGTAAAGTGGAAGCAAAAAGTTTTATGGCTTTCAACAATTTGAATAAAAGCAATCAGAAAAGTTTGTTATACATTTGTATTAAGCCCGCTTTTCTCTGAACCCCCAAAACAACATTCAGTTCGACCAACTGCAATTGCATGTGTGCAGCTGACTCTTTTTATTTTTATTTTATTTTTTTATGCAGCTGACTCTCAGAATAAATGCAGCTGTTCTGTTTCTGGCAGCAGAGGTTTGTTTGAGAACCTGAGAGAACAGTCAGCATCATGAAGACCAAGGGACGCAGCAGACAGCTCAGGGAGAACGTTGTGGAGCGGTTATAATTTGCTTATGTGGAGGACAGTGAGGGGGTTGGCAGGGAAGAATAAACAAAATCTTTACTAACAACAGAATAAACTCTAAAATTCAAGAGCCCAGAGTCCAGCACAGGTAATAAAAACATGAGATCTCAGATAGAGAAAAACAAAAGGCAAGTCTAAGGAGAAAACAGCAGCTTGACAGAAGGATCTTTTAAGGCTGAGGTGGTGATTCCTGAACAAGCAGGGAGTTGTTGGTTAAAAGGCTGCAACTGTAAAGGAAGGCAAATAGTGTTAATTAGAGAAGCAGCCAAGTGGTCCATCGTACCCCTGGAGGAGCTGCAGAACTCTACGGTGAGTATAAGGCACCACCAGGGACGAAGAGTAGACAATCGCCTGCCCCCTCCTCCAAAGCAACCGGCAAAATTCATGCATGTGCAGATATGAGCTCATACACGTAGACATGCACACACAGGCATGTGACACGACACAAGAGAGGTGAAAAATCTTCCACTAGTGATCCCAAGGCGAGGACTGGTACCTGTCACTGTCGTCGCTCCCCATGTCGCTCTCGTGTGTCGAGCCCATTACACTTGCAACTGGAAAGCTTTTCAATAACTAAATTGCTCCTACAAACACTGCTGGACTATTGGTTAAGCCAGACTCATTCCAGTGGAACCGCAAGGTTTCAGTTGAACCAGATTGTTACTTTGTCAATGTTACTTTGATAATTAACAGACTGTACAAATACGTAATTGTTGCAACATTCGAATCACAAACCAGCGCTGGAGCTCTTTGTGCAACACCATGGACGCCAGTGGTGGCTGGTGAAAAAAAAATCTTGGTGGGGCTGGCCAACAGATTTCCCTGCCTAACCCAGTACATGCATTTAAATTAAAAGTCAGAAAATTACTACGATTCCACAATAAGCATTTAATCAATAAAAAAACATTGTCCACAAAGGATTATTTTGGTGTTTTTGTCTTATTAATCCTTTTCACACACTCATGAGTGTTTGCACACATTGTACATGTACGTATATTATTATGAAACGAACGCTGACGTCTTGACTTAAATATATATCCTAATTTATTTATTTATTTATTTATTTATCTACCAGCGGGACCCGGATGTAGCTCTTGACGTCACACGTGAACTGGTCTATATACCTATCACTGTGTAGCAGGGGCAAAGACTCCAGGAGCCCCAAAGCCATTCATTTTGGCGACGCTGATTGGTCAAATATTTATAAATTTTCCCTAGCAACAGTATACGACTGGTTATTTCGCTACACTTGTGGGGCTCCTTGAGTGACAGCCCCAAAAGTGTAGAAGAAGAGAAATGATACGTTCTGTTGGTGGAAATGCACTGTTAAATGAGAGTCAATTGGTAGAGTCAATTTGTAGAACTGTTTTAATAATTCTTATTATATGTAGCTACGTACTATTAAGTAAAAACTGACATTAATAATACTTTTAAAATCTATATATATTTTTACTTTTCCCCTCCACATCTAGGGAGGGCGGCGCCCGAGCGCCCCCTATGGGCCAGCCGCCACTGCTGGACGCACATTTAGTGCCTCTTCCCATCCTGCCAATGTAACTGGGGTTCAAAACAGTACTCTGCTGCCACGACCAGATTAATGGTTGTTTTGGATGAAGACAATGAACAAAACACGCGATTGCAGTATTGTATATTCTTCAAGCTAAATTGCCACTGACAGAAGCGAAGGGAAACGAACAAGAAATCCCAAGTTTTTACATAGTTACATAGAACCTTTGCAAGGACACGACTTCAATAATTTCATGCAAGAGAGGCTTTATAGACAGCTTGTTGATCATACCCAAACTCTATCAGCATTCCTCGCTGGATGTGTGTGCGTGTGAGCATTTTCATATGTGAATGTGAACGCTGATCCAGAACGCGGTTCCTGGCAGCGCCTCTTATGGGAGAATCTGTTCACAGGCGGGTCGCGGTGGAGCGCTCAGCAAATCTGGCCTTTTGGGCGGCACAAGAAAGCCGCTGTTGGAAGAAAGTCCAGAGTTGCTTCTTCACAGTTTGACACTATTCACATGGGCGAGACAGAAACACGTGGAGGATGAAGTATTTGCTAACGGGAGCTGATGGCACTTTTCAGGTTTTTATTTGTAAGGAACGTGTTTAGACCTTTCATTTTACTACTTTGTGTTAGTCATACACCTCTAATGAAGGATCTTTGAAATGTGTTGTTGCAACATGACAACCAGGGGCGTGACAACTTTTGCAGCCAGCAACAGATCCAAATATTATTATTTTTTACTTACTACCTATTTGGATTATTCTTTATTGTCCTATTTCATAATTCCCAAACATTTTGAACTCAAGGTTGTAAGGCAGCAAGATAGATATATATTAGTTGACGGAGCAGGGTTTGAAACGCTGCCTGTTGTTATCTGGCCTTTTAAACTTCACTTATTTTTTTTCAAGCTTAAAAAGGAGGAGATGGACAAGAAGAGGAAAGAGGAGGAGGAGGCAGAGTTGCAGAAGATGAAGGCCAAGCAGAGGGAGAAGGTGAGACCAGATTAAGACTGCCCAATAGCTTCACAATCTGTAAAATCATGAAAAAAAATGTCAGTATCAACGTTTGATGTACTGTGACTGGAAAATACTACTGATTTGCTATTATTAGTAACATTTCCATCCGTTCCCACTGTGCATACTAACGATTCAGCTTAGGGCCTCAGATGGATGGATTTATAGATGTTCTGTCACGTGGATATTTATCACTGTGTAGTAGTGCTAACTTTAGCTTCAGTGAAGTTTCACCTGGTGTCCCAAACAATCAGTGGGGGGATTCAGAGGAACCAGCATTGCAGTAGGACCCTCCTCTCTGTCCTGATCTTGCAGTGTACACCTATTATACTTCCTTTTAGACATTAAGGATAGGTCTACTCACAAAACTGCTACTCCTGATGATGCACAAACTTTTTGAAGGTCTTCCAGAACACAACCTTGCATCTGCAAGTACTTCCTTATCCACAAAACAGTCCTTTCAGCGTTTTCCTTCGATGCGGGCTCAGTTTGATGCAAAGTGACGATGATTATGGCGGCATCCTTTTTCTCGAAGAAGAAAAAAAACAATAATAAAACAATATAAGATGTCGCCATTTTTTTTTTTTTTTTTTACATCTTTAAAACTTACTGGAAAAGCAGATTCAGCCTTTCCCTCTGTACCCAGAAACCCCCTGATTATTGGGGTCTTGGTTTATTTTGATCAGTGTATATCACGCAATTCCATGAAACCTGAATAAATGATGCTTCTTCTAAAAGGAGAAGCATTAGGTCAGCTACAAAGATGTGACTAAGGAAGATAAAATGAAAGTTTAAAGATTACTTCAAGACTTTCCCCGTATTCCTCAACTGCTTGGCGTTCCCTCTGTGAGAATGATCAGGTTTAGCCTGTAGATGTCAGCAGAGACAAGCGTCCACCCGCTCTGGGTCAGTGCAGTTACACCCTGCATCAGACTGAAGAAGCACCTAACTGATGGGTTTGTGGCTTTTCAGCCACTAAAGCCTCGTCTGACGTGTTTTTCTCCACGTCTGGCCCTGCTCTGGGTCGGATTGAGGCTGATGGGCTGCTGCTGCTCTGGGAAAGGATAATTAATGGTGGGTTCCAAGCTGGAACCCTGAGACCTTTTCCTGTTGCGCCATTGAAACGTTGTGGTAATCCAGCTAATAAACCCATGGTGAGAAACAGTCTCATCTTAGATTATGGACGTGAAGGAACAAGACTCTGGCAGACACCTGCCTCCTGCTTAGGAATACATGATCTTTTTAAAGGAATTACTGTCTCTATGCTCACAGATGACAAGATTGCTTACACCGCTGACCTCACAACACAAGGTTAAGATATAGAGACGAAATGTTGTTGTCCAAATGGTGATACAGGTCTTTAAAAGGTTGACATATTGAAAAAGAGACAAAAGTGCTTCTTTTTGGATCAAAAACATTGAAATTATAAAACTTTTCTAATAAAAACAGGATGTCACAAAATCTCTATACAAAAAAGAGAGTAAAACAGTAAATTTTTAATGCACAGAGAACATTTGCTATGCTTTTCTGATCCAAAACCAGGTAAGAAGCATCTCATACTGGCTCTGTATAGTTGATATAATGTGATCATCAGCGGCATCCCATAAATGCCTGAATTTCAATACAAAGGTATTATTTTGTTTATTAAGAATGAGAAGATGAGTGATTTGTTTTGAAAGTTTAATCATAGATGAATTAAAACAATTTGGATTTAAGATTTAAAGGAATTGGCAAAATGATTTTGTAAAAATGCAAAGAATAATCTTTATTAATACATTTCAGCAAATTATCCAGCAGTGCTTTTAAGCTTAAGTTAAGTGGTTTAACCCAGACTGCAGTAAATTTGTCTTGCAACGCAATACAAGAAATAAGAACAGAAACTGAAAAAAGAAAAAATATGAAGAAACACAGTTGAGAATGAACCCTTCTGAACCTGAGCTTGTCCAGGATGCTGAAGGTGGACTGATTGAAACATTTAAGCTTACAAGAAACAAAAAAACAAAGCTAATGTTAAATGCATATCTTATATGTAATATAAAAGTCGTTTAAAAAAAAAAAAAAAATGAAACAAAGATCAGTTTTACTATTTTTATGAAGCAGAATATGCGTCATGTTCTGTTTAGCAGTTTTGGCCTGATAAATCAGTTCGGTTTAATGGATGTAAAGTATTTTGTCCCTTATTTTGCAGCCATAGGGCATGGTGTAACGTATAGATGTTATAGTGCTGCGTGATGTGACTGCTGACTGCTGACTGCTGTTTCAGGCTGAACGTCTGGAGCAGAAGAGTCAGCAGGAGGAGCAGAGGAGGAGGATGCAGTTTCAGCCGGATCACACCAGGTCAGCCTGGGATCAGGTTCACTTTGGTTCTCACTGCTGTCACCCTTTGTTGTTGTGTTTTTTTAGATCATTTTGTCTCTTGCTTTGCTCTGGAGGTGAGTCATAAATGTAGCATCAGGTGACATAATCATCTGCAGCCACAGGTGTCTGCACAAGACATATTTTTCATGGTTTGTTGCAAAGGAACCTTTTCACATTTTTGTTACCACCACAAACTTCAACGTATTTTAATTGGGATTTTCTGTGATGGAACAACAGAAGGTTGCACATAATTCTAAGTAGGGGAAAAGATATGTGATTTAAAAAACATGTTTTTTTACAACTCAAAGTCTAAAAGATCTTGTTCTGCACAGCTGTGTTTAGTCAGGATCCGCCATGCAGAATTAGCTTTCATGGTACCACTTTGCAATAAGGCTCCTTTTATAAAGGCTTATAAATGGCATGTAGACATGTTATAATTTAATCTGTAAACACTTTATAAATCATTAATAACTTTTTATCATGCATTAATAAAATGCGAGAAAGAGACAAAGCTGACCGGTTCCTTGCCAAATAGTGAGCCAGATCTATTGGATAAAACACATCAAATTCTATATATTTCATCTAGAGTTGCTATAGTAAATATTTCAATCCTAAGTACACCCTTGTAAGCTCAATAAGCATTTGTAACTATAATTCTATACCATGTAATACACCATCACATTGGGGTGATGTGTAGTGTTAGTTTTCCTCACATAGCTTTTTGTGTCTCCCTCACGGTTTTTATCAGCCTCTGAAGGAGCCTCCTATGGTCTATGAACAACGACTTTTCTCTTGTTTTCCAAGGCCACATTTGTGCATTGATCAGCTAGTACATGCCTGTGAACAAATCCTTCCAGCTGAGTTGTGGATCTCTGCAGCTCCTCCAGAGTGACCACAGGCTTCTCGGCTACTTCTCTAAACAATGCTCTACTTGCCTGGCCTGTCATTTTAGGTGACGACCATGTCTTAGTAGAGACACAGTTGAGCCATCCTCTTTACACTTTCAGGCAAAACATTGAGCAGAGGTCTGTGAAATGTTGACAGCTTGAGATTGTTTTAGAACTCAACTCTGCTTCAAACATCTCCAGACCATTTCCCTGATATGTCTGCTGGGTTCCTTGGTTTTCATGATGCCGTTTATTCACTATTGTTCTTTAATTATGTCTGAAATTTAGTCACACAACGTTGGATTGAGTGCAGTTGGCAACAATGTACTTTATTTAGGGGCATCAGGGTAGAGATGACTGATTACACAGACATGCCACTCTTTTCAGATCTGATTTGTGATAGAAAAAAACGTTTCCATCAACTACACAATCATCAACTACTTGGTGTTGTTCTGTTACTGAAATCCAAAGAAAATACATTGACATTTGAAGCTGTAATTTGATGAAACATGAAAAGGTTCCAGGGTAAAACAATAACAACAGATCAACAAGTCAGGACTTCTTACTTAGGGGGTAAATGCGTACATGGATGGATGAAGACACATTAAGCTGATGACAAATCAGCTTTGCACGAGGAAGCCTTGTCATGCAGCATGTTTTCAAGTTCAACCTTTAGTTTTTAAATGGGATCAAACGAGAAAACGCTTCTTGTCTATCAGCCTCTTAATGCCTGCATCAAAAATCAAGAAACAAGAGTCGTTGTTGTCATTATGTAGCCTTAAAGAAATTTTGGTGAGATGCACACATAACACACAAACCAAAAATCTCCATGGAAAACAAAGAATGAGCAGTCCTAGAGAAGACCCCCAGAAATGCAAAAACACAATCTGAAAAATGCGTCATGTTAAGTTAAGCTGTACAGCAAAAGAGAAAGATTAGAACGGTAAACATACTGTGCAGTTATTGACAGATAATAAGTCATATTCTGATAAAACACGACGTAGGAGACTGCAATTGGCACAACTGTACTAGACAAACACCCCCTGAGACACTGAAAGTGTGCAAATAGTCATTAGTATTTGATAAAACTGAAATGTTAAAAAGGGAGAAAATGGCAGTAAATTTACAGAATAATGCACAAAAATGTACTAACAGGCACTACTTGTGAAGCTAAAAATTGTGAAAATAAGCATGTTTGACAGTGGAACAGTGTCCCTTATTTACTTGTGCAGGTTTTTGTATTAAACAGGCAAAAACAAGACCTTAGGGACCATAATACTTATTTTATTTGAACTGAAAAGAGAGATGCCTGTATCTACAACAACAGTATTGAATTTCTTCAGGAGAAGCAATAAAATAAATACTGCTGTGTCATATTTTCTTTTTTTTTTTTCCTACAAGCTTTAAAAACTGACTCAGCATCTTCCAAAAGTAGAGATTCCATATTTCTTTTACAAATTTAAAGCTTTCATTACAAGTCAGCTGCTAGGAAACCCACCCATGCTTATCATTAGCTGGAATCTATGGTCTAATTAGAAAGTTCAGGTTGATCTCTTGGATGTGGATAGGAAATGATTTGGACCTTGTTCTACACAGCTTCTGTCCAGTATTCTTTTATATTCCACAGAAGTTTCTGTAATCTAAGGAAAACGTGTTTAATGAAAAATACAAAACAACAGAACAAAGTGTGACCATGAAGAAGAAAAAACAGCTTTTAAAAGTGCGGCTGACCAGTAGAGGCTATAGATGCAGTGGGGACATGGATAGACAGATCCAGTCAAGTAATGGGGAACAGTGAGTTACCCAGACCTGTGAAAACAAAGAATGCTCTGTTAGGCTTTGTCATTCAAGGCTGGTTTAGTTGATCTGAATGAAGACGGGATGCACCGTGTTTATGTTTTGCAGGAAAATGGAGACTTTCCTGCAGGGTGTTGAGAGATCGGCTGCTGCATCCAGCAGTGCTGCACGCGCATCATCCACGGTGAGCCGTCCACCTTACTTGAAGACAGACCAAAGTGTCCGCCTCAGGGTTCAGAACTAAGTTGCATTGCTGTGGCACTAACCATCAAATCTTTGTGAGATTTAACACCAATAGATCTGCCTTTGCAGGCTGTTTTCTGAGTAAATACCTCTGGGTGCCGTGTTTTTATCATCTGAGACAGCCAGGGAAAGTTCTCTCCCCTCTATGCCAGGGTGGGTGAACATTTGTCAGAGTTGGTGCATGGTGAGACCTTGTCCAGCAGAAAGAGATAAACCACTTCTTCCCAGTCTTACTGGCCATTGTT
Source organism: Fundulus heteroclitus (assembly GCF_011125445.2). NCBI lineage: Eukaryota > Metazoa > Chordata > Actinopteri > Cyprinodontiformes > Fundulidae > Fundulus > Fundulus heteroclitus. Next base: position 7,462,809 of record NC_046367.1, read on the forward strand.
GTCTCTCTGTCTGCTCCTATTACTTTCGTTTGGGGATTTTTTTCCTCCTCTTTCTTTGCTCAGACTTCTTTTCCACTCGTTTTGGTTTTCCTGCAAGGAAATGAATGGAGTTCTAGCAGAGTTCAAGGGACTTCCCAGAGTTCACGCTGAGTGGAGACAGACTTACAATGCGACATAGATGCAGGAATTCTGCAGAATATGAATCAGTGGAAGGACCCGGACCAGTAAACATACCTGCAGAAAAAAAAAAACTGCTCTTCAACCAGCAGTCAGTGTCTTGTCAGTTAATGAGGTCAATGCACTTTTGAGGTTTTCCCTTTCCTGTGTTGTAGTCTGTTCTTTTCAGTTCTGCTGATGTGTCTAAAATACCTGGGCTGCAGTCTTTGTTTTGGTTCTTTCTTTTCATTCGCCACGTTTAAAGCTTATCTGTACCTACTAATAGCGCTGTGTCAGCACGTTTCCACACCAGGTCAACATGCTTTAAAAACGCAAGTCCTCAGGCCACTTGAAAAATCTATCTTCATTTTACTGTAAAGGAAATAGATAAGAAGAAAATGAGATAACTTCTCTGCCATATTGCCTCTGGAGCAGCACTGTGAGATGCAGGGTCTCCACACACTCAACTATAGGTGTGTAGAATCTGATGGTGCTGGTAGGAAGAGATGCTTCAGTGTCCTCTGAAGATGCTGTCTCTGCTCGGTCCGTTTCGCAGTCCCAGTGGTGCTCAGTCAGGTGAGGTGTTCAGGGACCTGTCCCCTGGACTCTAGTGGAGGGGGTGAGGAGGATGTTGGCCAAACTCATGAACAACGCCTCTCACCCCCTCTATGACACTGTCACTGCCACGGTGTATAACGGAACCCTTCAGAAGCTCCTTCATATCTAGTTTGTCCCCACCTACTGGCACAGTGTAAGGCAAGGCAAGGCAAATTTATTTATATAGCACAATTCAGTACAGAGACAATGCAAAGTGCTTCACATGATTAAAAACATTTTGTAGAAACAAAAAAGAACATTTAAAAACAGTAAAACAGTTTAACTTGAACATTCAAAGGCAATTTTAAACAAATGTGTTTTTAATCTCGATTTAAAGGAACTCAGGCTTTCCGCACATTTACAGTTTTCTGGAAGTTTGTTCCAGACAAGTGGAGCATAGGAACTAAATGCTGCTTTTCCGTGTTTAGTTCTGGTTCTAGGTATGCAGGGAAGGCTGGAGCCAGAAGACCTGAGTGGTCTGGAGGGTTGATACACTGATAACAAGTCTGTGATGTATTTAGGTGCTAAGCCATTTAGGGATTTATGGACTAACAGAAGTATTTTAAAGTCTATTCTCTGAGATACAGGGAGCCAGTGTAATGATTTTAATACTGGGGTTATGTGCTCTACTTTCTTAGTCTTAGTGAGGACGCAGGCAGCAGCGTTCTGGATCAGCTGCAGCTGTCTGATCCACTTTTTAGGAAGTCCTGTGAAAACACCGTTGCAGTAATCAATTCTACTAAATATAAACGCATGGATTAGTTTTTCCAGATCTTGCTGAGACATCAGTCCTTTGATCCTAGAAATGTTCCTCAGGTGATAGAAAGCCGACCTTGTAATTGTCTTTAGATGCTTTTGAAGGTTCAGGTCTGAGTCTATCACTACACCCAGGTTTCGGGCCTGATTAGTGGTTTCTAGCTGAAGCGACTGAAGCTGTGTGCTAACTTTTGATCTCTCCTCTATTGGTCCAAAGATTATTACTTCTGTTTTGTTTTTATTCAATTGAAGAAAGTTTTAACACATCCAGGCATTGATTTCTTCTAGGCATTTACTCAGTGCTTGAACTGGTCCATAGTCACCTGGTGACATGGTGATGTAGAGCTGTGTGTCGTCTGCATAGTTATGGTAGCTGATGTTGTTATTATTTATTATCTGAGCTAGAGGGAGCATGTAGATATTAAATAGCAGGGGATCCAGGATGGACCCTTGGGGAACCCCACATGTGATTTTTGTCATCTCTGATGTAAAGTTACCTACTGATACAAAAAAGTCCCTTTCCTTTAAGTAGGATTTAAACCAGTTGAGTGCTGTACCAGAAAGACGACCCAGTTCTCCAGGCGTTCTAACAGAATGGAGTGATCAACAGTATCAAATGCTGCACTGAGGTCCAACAGAACCAGCACGGTGGTTCTTCCACAGTCTGTATTTATATGGATGTCATTAAACACCTTGATAAGGGCGGTCTCTGTACTGTGGTGAGCACGGAAGCCGGACTGGAAAACGTCAAAGCAGCTGGTCGTTGTTAAGAAGGTGTTTAATTGTTGAAATACAACTTTTTCAATTTTCTTACTGATAAATGGGAGGTTTGAGATGGGCCTGTAGTTCTGGAGTAGTAGTTTGTCTAAGTTGTTCTTTTTCAGCAGTGGTTTGATATTTGCTGTTTTTAGGGACTGGGGGAAAACACCTGACAGAAGGGACGTGTTTATTATCGGAGTCAGATCAGACATTATGACAGGTAAAACTTTTTTAAAGAAAGCTGTGGGTAGAACATCAAGGCAGCAGGAGGAGAAATTTAGCTGCTGAATGATCTGCTCTAAGCTTTTGTGGTTTATCTGGCTAAAATGGGACATTTTGTCAGAAGTAGTGCTAGCATTGGTTCTGGTGTTGATATGGTAGTACAAAGTGATCCTCTAATTATTAGGATTTTCTCAGTAAAGAAGTTAGCAAATTCATTGCAGGCCCTGTTGGAGTGGAGTTCAGAAGCCACAGTGTAGGTATTACACTGTTGTTGATCCCAGTCCCGGAGATCATCAAGAATTTTTATAGTCACCATGTGTTACCATGGTGAAATGTCCTTTGAGGCAGACACCGGCTTAGGATGTACACAGATAACATGACAGATTACAGAAACGTTCGTTTTTTTTGTTTGTTTTTTTAAACATTAAAGCATGCATGTTTGTGTCAGAGTCCAAGAGGTCTGATATCAGTCCCTTTGCGAATGATATGAACCACTGTGATGTTACATGAATTGGTCTGTTCTTCAATGAATTTGAAGTAATGAAGACATTTTTGTGCAGTATCTTAAGGCTACCTCTACAGAAATGTGCAATTTGCTATTCCCTGGGAAATAAGGGTGTACAAATAGGCCTTAACAGTAGTGTTAAAAAAGCCTAACCCTAATCCTAAAACCAATTAATTACCTCACCTGATATAAAACTCGTTAAAATTGTAAATAAAATAGCTAATGATTTGGCTACACGGCAGAATTTTTTTCTAAAAGTTCAATAGAACAAAACAGATTATTTTGTAATCAAAAAATTAATAATGGCGGCTTTAAATATCAATATTTTTTGGAAAATCTTGTTATTAAAAATAAGATTTTGACAAAAATATAATGATCTGAGGCTGATATTTTATAATGTGTTTTTATTAAAACAATGTGAGCAAGGATGTCAGAACTTTTATATAGTGAAAATGTTGGATTACCGTATTTTCGGACTATAAAATGCACCGGATTATAAGGCGCATTACATGTTCTTCCCAAGCGTGTAATATAACGCCCCTCCGGTAGGGTGACCAGATGCCCCAGGGACAGACCGTTTTAGGATGACATGGATGACGGAAATGTCCCAGATTTCAGTCTATAATGATGGAGTAAAAATTTTTTTTGAGCTCAACAAGAGGTATTTACCTGGTCCTGCCACTGTCCCAGAGTAGAAGAGCTTTGCCGAACACACCTTCCCCGCACCGTTGGTGTTGCAGTTCAGACAAAACAAACCAACCCCCAGGGAGAGATTCTGTGCTTAACAAAATCAGAGACGTCCCCAGTTTTCATTAGAGAAATCAAATCTAGTCACCTTAAAGAAGAAAATACGCTGGCCATGTAACATAAGCTTATGATCATGTTTTTAAAAGCTCAAATTTACACCAGACACTGCAAAGTACGCTTTCCAGCTGCGTGATTCTGTGGAGAGAAGAACTTTCATCATGGGTGAGTAATTAAAGAAAGACAAAATATCTGTAATATATGGCAAAGGTATTAAATTATCAGTAATATATCCTATGTTTTGATCTACTAAAAGTCAGTGTCTTGACCATATCTGAAATTAGAAATCACATATTTCAGTTTGTTAGCTTGTTACAACTACATCATGCATGGCACTTTACTTTTGACGACTCTTATTTTGGGATACTTTGACACAGGATGTTGTTTCCCTGTTTATTCCCTGCCAAACAGGAGAATAGTCGTGCCTGAAATAGGAACTTTAATCTAATTTAGCTGTCGCTTAGTGTTATGCTTCTGGTGTACATTTATTAACTGATTAAAATGAAAAGCTAACCTAAGCGTAGGACGCACGTATGCTGCTTTGCTGCGCTTTGCGATGCATCCGATGTGTTTCCTCCTTAATACCGCTCTCTCCTGAGAGGAGGAGCTATCAGTCTCTGTAGGGAGGACAGAGTAGTTGAATGACACGGCCCTGTTTCTAACATAAGGCTAAAATAAACGTAACTTTCATATTTAATTAACTTGGTTTATTGTTGCTAGTGTGTACTCCGGGCGCAGGCTGCGTTACATGAATGCACTTCTAGTGTAGACATTACAGTCAGGCAGTCTTGTAGACAGCACACGGGTCCTATCAGGTAGTGACACAGTGTACCGTGATACTCTGAATATCCATTGAGCAGAGCGGCTTCATTGCTTACCAAAGTCGTACTTACAGATTTTAAAAGATTTTTGAGCGCATTGTACCACATAAAATCAGTTAGTAAGCACAAACTTTAATCTATAAAATCAAATTGTCACAACAGCCTAAGTCTCACTTGAGGAACATTCTGTGGAAATATTAAAGCATCAGGACATAGACCAAGAAGTTGAAGCTTGGGCTTTAAAGTGTTCCACTTTAAGGATTTTAAATGCGCCTTATAGTCCGGAAACTACGGTAAATCCTCAGCCATGGTGTGTGAGAGGTACCGGTTATTCTCAGCTCGGAAGCCTGGCATTTATTGGAACGTGCAGACAGTTTCTTTCACCAAGTCTCACACAGGGCTAACGATGTGAACACTCCTCCACATGGCCCCTCTGTTATGGTGCACTCATGCAGGAAGCTGCCTGAGGACATGCAGGGAGCGATCTGTGCTGACTGACACCTCTGTTGACACCGCAGCTGCTGCTCCTGCAGTGGGTGGAGAGAATTCTGCCTTTCTTGCCTGTTTTCAATGCTGACTTAATGGTGAAAAGTTACAGTTATGCAGTGAAAAGCGAACAGGTTAGCTAGATGATACAATATGCAGTGGACAGAATAAAGGCTCAACTCTTCCCTGTGTTTCCACTACATTTCAACACTGTCTCCACCTCTTCTCTCCATGTCTTCCCATTTCATCTTTTGCTTTTATTTCCTATTTTCATTTCTTAAATCCCCCCTCCCCTTCATTTCCCTAGCCCGTCCCGCACTTTTCCTTCTCATCTTTCCTCTCCCCTCTCCCAGGCCACAGCTCTGTCAGATGGACGTCACAGATTGGGAGATGAAAGCTTGTGGCTACATACGGTGTATTTGATGTGGTTGCGACCCGGACCCTGGATCTGTTGTTCTTTCAGTTCTGGCTCCAGTATACAGACAGATCTCCCCTTTATATCCTCTAGTTGTGGGTGTGTGTGTGTATGCAACTGTTGTGCGTGTTTGAGGGGGAGGTTTAATGTTGCGCTTTGATGGGAGGAGAATGCTCCCACCGGTAGACTGCACTTCCTTCACCCTCACTGACCCATCTGCTCCCCTGGGAAGAACGACTAGGGGGAAAAAAAGGGTTGTTTTAGTGTATCAAAACTAGTTAATTTGTAAGGTTTCTACTGTATATAAGTATATATTAAACTAGATTTATTGAGTGATTTTGACATTTATCCTGTGGAACTTGTATTTGTGGGACACAGACTTCATGAATTTGGTGTGGCCGTAGAATACCTGTCCGCTGCTTTGCATTGTGGGCCTTGTAGTTTTGTCACAGTTTAAAAATAGCAGTCAGGGCATTGGAAACGACGCCTTTCTCAAAAAATAAATAAATAAATAAAAACCTGTTAGTAAGCAAACATAAGTAAAGGTAGCTGTGGGTCTAGTGTGGAAAGTATGGTCTTCTTTAAGTTTTTGTAAGGCCTTAAATTTAGACTTTTAAAGTTAGAACTCTCCCCTCAGGAACATTGTCTAGGCAAGGGCGTTGGAACAGAGGTTCTGGCCGACTATCGTGTCTCAGATTCAGGAGCAGCGTGGTTTAAGTCTAGGTCATGGAGCCATGGGGTTCTGTGGGATTCTTTTTATCTGATGTTGAGTTATTCACACTTATACTTAACATTTTGTGTGGAATTTATTAAATCATTTATCAGTGTAAGCAAACTCGCTTCCCCTGCCTGCTGGACATGTTGCATGTTTACTGTGAACATTTTTCTTAAGCCTAACTAAGAAATTCAGAATTCCTAAACCCAAACAGCCAAGACAATGTAAATGAGCAGAGAACAAAAGTCAAGTGACCCAGACCCGTGCTGACCTCATCCATGACACTCATGTCCAAACTAAAATCCAAAACACTTGACTTGTGCTTTACTGCTTTACAAACTCTGTTTCTGTCTTACAATCCTTTATACTCTTTGGAAATAAGCCTTTCGCTTTTTTTCAGAGCAAAGAAGTGGACAATCAGGAGACAAAGATCCCGATAAAAAGTATGAAAGAGCTGCAGCTGGAACACAAAAGGTATAGTGGAACAAAGCAGATTTCTTTTATTCTTAGTACTCTTGTTCCTTTCTTTCAAGAAAGATCTTTTCTGTAAAATTTCAGGTGTAAAAAATAACAGAGTCAAAGTGTGCAGGCAAAAGGAGTGCCACCAATCACTATTAACGGCGTTTTAAAACTCTAGATGACAACCTTCAAGCAGCATGTCTGAAAAGCAGCCCAATGCTTATTGTATGTCAGTTCCTCTTTAAAGAGCAGAACATGTACTGACATGGGCTGCATCTACAATTATTTGAGTAATCTAATATGCTATCGATTAGTCTGAGGATTATTTGAATATTCAGAAAAATTTGGCACATTCATCCATCCATCTATCCATCAAAACAAATCTTTATTAGATTAATCGTTTGTTATGTTAAACCCCTTTGGAGTCAAGCCAGTACTTGCTGATTGAGCCAATGAATGTTAAGTGGCTGCAGACAGTTAGTCAACCTCGATATTTCTGCCGGTGACGAGGTTCACACACTCCAAGCTCTCTGCCTTTTGGAGCCTGCAGGGATGTTAGAGCAGCAAACCTTTGGAATGTGACTGAAACATCTTGGTTACTGTTCGCTGTGTTCTGACAGGGTGAACCAAGCCTTCCTTGACAAACTGGAATCTAAGAAAGCAGGGACGGAGCTGGAAACAAACAAGTGTTTCAGTCAAGAGGAAGAGCCTCCTCGTTTGGGCCCCGGTGACAGCAGACGACAGACCACAACTGGACGAGACTCCCTGACTCACCTGGAGCCAGACCCCGAGCAGAGCCGCTCCAACTGGACAGAGGAAACCGGTGAGCCCAAATTACGTGTGTGGGTAACCCACAATCTACTCTTTCTCACGCCCTTTTTTTTAAGTTCGGCTATACGCTGGTTAACCAAACCTAAATCAGGTATGTGACAGGGGTTGCCCAACTCATTCTTCCTGTGTTTGTCTGTTTAGTCTGTAATAAATCAAAGGCTTATCACAGGAAAGTATGTGTGGCACGTAGTGGAACTGTCCCCCCTGGCTTTTAAATCTGGCAGATACCTGTACTTTGTGGGACACTACTGGAAACATCAGACTGCTTGGATGTGAGAGAGCTTGTTCTCAGCCCCTCCTTTAAAAATAAAAGAAGGATCTAAGCAAGGCATGACTTTCATTTAATCATACTTACTTGCTGTGACACGTAGAGAAGTGTCATCAAACCTCAACATCCACACACACACACAACTTTTAGGGGGCCGACATTCATGGAGGGAAAACCTTTCGGAAACAAATTTAGAGTGACAGAGTTGGCCGGCAGCCATCCAAACATGTTGAAATGTGCCTCCTATAGCTGTCTGAAAATGACACCACTCAGAAAATGTCTTAATATGCGCGGCTCCCACCACAAACACAAAACTGGGAGCAGACTGTCGTTATTTTTATCTGCTGAGCACTTTTACTACCTGCAGCAAAAAAAAACCAAAAAAAAAACATCTCCATGTCACCGTAATCGTTTCGGTGGGCCAATTCTCTCTTTTGTATGCAACAAAATAATCTAAATAAAATAACTAATCTATGATGAGAGAAAGTACAGATAGTCATTTGCTAAATACAGTAAGACTCTCCATTAAACATTCTTTATCTATAAATGATCCAATATCAATGTCTAATCTTATTTCTAATTATAACTTGAAGAAAGTCATCTAATAACAGGTAAACAACAACTTTGTTTTAACAATTCCACAAAATATATTAGGAAAACATTTTTAGCTGAGGAAACATTTCTTCTAAAAGCTAGGTCAACTCCCCCTTGGCTAAAATAACTCTGAGATGCTTCTTGTAACCATCTGCAAGTGTGCCTCACATTTCTAACAAGCAGAGAAGTGGCTACATGGTGGTCCCGTTGTTGCGTTGAATCAAGTTTGCATGTCCTCTCTGAGCATGATTGTGTTCTTTCTGGTTGCTATGCATTAATATCAACAGTGACAAGAGCCTGCTGGAGGTCCTAAGTTGACGGTTTGATGGTTTTGGAGATTTTTTTTTTCTTTTCGCATGTTGAACTTTATTCACTCACTTGATTCACTCACTTTAGGATGCTGGATGGTTAGAACCCACCCGACTGAATAATTTAACTACTAAGTAATAAAACATCCAGGGCACTCATGGAGCATTAAAAAGTCCTTTCCACATGGTGAGAAAGATCATGAAATATCATGGGAAAGTGATGGTGGTGGTAGCTTTGTGCTCTTGTGTTGCTTTTATACTGAAGGGACTGAGTTTTTGTCAAGGTGGGATAGATAAACCTTTCCTAACACCAGGCAGTGTTGGGAAGGATTTCATATTTCAGCATCACAGCAGGCCTAAGCATTCACCCAGATCAACAACCTAGAATGGTCTAACTGAAGCAAAAGAAGGGTTTGGAAATGATCTAGCCATTGACTCTCTCCAGGCTTAAACCCAACAAAAAAGCTATAAAATCAAAGTCACAACAGTCTCACTTGAGGAACATTATGTGGAAATATTAAAGCATCAAGACATAGACCAAGAAGTTGAAGGTTGGGCTCAAACTTAGTATGCCCTTATGCCCCCGATTTGATCGGGGGCATAAGGTGTCATTTGTCCTGCTCTATTTGGCTGAAACAAAGATAAAATCCAATAAATTGAAATGGCTTACAATATAAAATTTCTTAAAATAGCATACAATAAAATTAAATTAAAAATAAATTTGAGTCGTTTTAATGAGCGCTACACCATTTTAACAAAATATGACATTTCAACATTTGTGTTTACCATTATGCTGGCAGTAATGGTTATGAATAGTACAAGATACCAACGAACAAACTGACCTGATTAATATCATGGGACAAAACATGAGCAGCTTTTGAACAGCCAGTCAAATCTGCAAAACATCATACCCACAGAACCCAGTATATCTTATAATACAATATTTTACACAGAACTGATTTCAGCTCATTTTCTTCATCAAGTGGACATTGTGTTTCTTCCTGATCAGACTAAAACTACATTTTTTGAACCTCAGAAAACCCTTTTACATGTCAAATATAGAGGAAATGTTTTTGTTGAGTCTCAATCGAAAAGTAGTGTTAGATTTCCTTGACAGACACACTAATCTCAAATTTAAGGCTTCTTATCCTGCCTCATCATTGCCAGTATTTTCCTGGAATGATAGCCATCGAAACTGTAGCCGAAGCAGGACAGCTTCACTAGTCCACGGTCAAAGCCAAAATACCTAAGCATATTTCAAACCTTCAACCTCAGCGCTGCCATTGTGGGTACAGTTCTGTTTGTCACAATCCCACAACATCCTCAATCCATGATGGAATGTGTCCGCTAGATTGGACCTATGTTTCACCAACATGAAGATTGTGTTTTTTCCGTTCTGCAGTAACCTGCCTCAGTCAATCTCTTGTCTTGCTGAGTAATGAGGAGATTTTCTCATCCTCGTACAGAGTAAAGTAAAAGCTCACCCTTTAGGGGAAGTACCGTAATGTTCGGTTGACACAGATTTAAGTTGACTTTGTGCATGTTTTGGTGAATCTTTTAGAATTTCCCAGAAAGCAAAATAAATCTCAAAAACACATAATCGTACTGTTTTCAGGATGATTATCTACTTTAACCAGTCGAAGTTAAGCATTCTGTTTGATATCATTTCCACTCTGGTAAAGTAAAAAGATCCTCTGTGCTGTTATTTTGGCTTTATGCACCGCTGTGTTCTAAATAACAACCCAACATTACTGACCAGATCAATCACTTTTTTTGGTAGAAATTCTATTTCATCATGGAAAATATTTTACAGACCCATTGGTCGTGACATGCGTGCTGCTGAGTCTGTGTAATGGAATCATTATTTGAACAGGGTGTTTTCCGCAGTGTGGGGTTTAATCAGTGAGGTTCATTTTGTTCTGTGAACAAATGGATGTGAAGCATTTGGCCCATACTTGGCAATTTTCATGTTTTGTTGCCTCACAGCCTGCAATAAAATGTAATTGTTTGAGAGTTTTCACCATTTCATTCACAGAACACGCCCACTACTTTGAAGATGGATTTTTTTAATAATAAAGTAAATGACAAAAAGGAAAATATAACAGAAAACTGCAGTGTGCACATACACCCCCTCCAAGTCAGTACTTTGTAGAGCCACCTTTTGCAGTTAATCCAGCTGTTTGTGTCTTTAAATCAGTCTCTCTGAGCTCATCTCATCTGGCCTCTGAGATTTTTTCCCATTCCTCAAGGCTAAACTGCTCCAGCTCTTTCATGTTGGATGGTTTTCCCTTGTGAACAGTGGTCTTCAAATCTAACCACAGATCCTCAATTGGATTAAGGTCTGGACTTTGACTAGGCCATTCCTTGCACAACTAAATGTTCCCTTTTAAACCACTCAAGTGTTGCTAGTATGCTTCCAGCGTTGTCCTGCTGAAAGGTGAACCTCCGTCCCAGTCTCAAAACACAGGCATACTGACACCAGTTCTGCTCCAGAATAATTCTGTATTTAGCACCATTCAACTTTCCATCGACTTGGACCAGTTTCCTAGTCCCTGCTGCTGAAAAGTATTCTCACAGCATGATGCTGCCACCACCATGTTTCACTGTGGGGTTAGCGTTCCTCCATACATTTGGGGAGTTGCCCACATACCTTTTGGCAAACTCAAACCCTGCCTTCTTATTTTTAACACCTCTTCTGAAAAGGTTAGCTCTGTGGAGCATACAGCTTATTATGGTCCTATGGGCAGATCCCCAGGTATTTGCTGTGGAGCTCTGCAACTCCTTCAGGGTTACCTTTGTTATCTGTGCTGCCTGTCCCATTAATGGGCTGTGAGCTCTGGTGGACGGCCCCCTCTTGACATGTTTGTTGTGGTACCATGTGCTTTCCATTTGAAGAGGATTGATTTGATGGTGCTTCAAGGAACATCATGATAGAGGATATTTTTACAACCCTACCCTGACTTGTACTTCTCAACAACCTTGCCCCTGACTTGTTTGGAGAGCTCCTTTGTCTTCATGCCTCTTGCTCAGTAGCGCTACAACTTCTGGGGCCTTTCAGAAAATCTGTTCATACTGACAGATCATGGGATACTTAGATTGCACACAGATGGACTTCATTACACTAATAATGTGACTTTTGAAGGTAATTGGTTGCACGAGAACTTTTAGGGCCTTATAGGGAAGGGACACTTGCCAATTTTCCATTTAGTTTTGTTTTAGTTTTTTTATATGTATTTTTCTCATTTCACTTCACTAACTTAGACCATTTTTGCAGATCCATGACATACAATTAAAAGAATAAAAATATAAATTACATTCTGGAATGTAACAAAATGGGTAACATGTCATGGGAGGATCCTTAGCTAAAGAACTGATTTGAAAATGATTGTTCATAAAATATGAAAGTAATTTTAAAGAGTGGCTGTCCATACCCAAACACTTTTACCTGTATTCTCTTGTCCTCCCCATATAAATATGTATTAAAATAGAAATACAGAAATGTCATAAATAAAATCATCATTGTTATTAAACATCACTATATTATTTTAAAAGCAGGGTCATTACGTTCTTTCATTAAAAAAGTGATCAGATCAGTTTATAAATTTGTGTTCATACCATTATGACACGCTATACAAATCTGTGGTAAAAAAGCATTTTTACCAAAGAGAAAATATTTCCACCTTTGAATCAGATTAAAATAACCCCAGTTACACATGAGTCAAATGAGAACAAAAAAAGGGATAAAATTTACTTTCTGTCTGTTTTCCAGATCCTGAGCGTGACCATGACTGGAACTTGATGAAACTAATGAACAACTTTCCCGACTGCAACAGAGAATTCCTCGAGGACATTCTTAACCAGTGCAACGGCGATTATCAGCAGGCCTACACACTCCTCATCTGCACACTTAATTGAAATTTTTCTACTCTGTTTTCTAATTTCATCTGCAGGTGTGTGATGTTTGTATTTAAATTGCTCTGCTGAATGCTAAACAAAACTAGTTTAAATGGTACCTACAAGGCAGAGTGTGATTCTTGGGATCTGTTTTCCATTATCCCGTAAATCTTCAAATGTTTGGTGCCTTGTATCATTTCTGGAAGCGCTGGTGAGTCATATTGGGACTTTGACCCAACTGAGAGTTGATGTTGCTTTTGTAGGAATATGGTAAAGGCCAATGCTCAATGACTCACAATCTTTAAATCACATTTTGGGTTCATAATTAAGTCAATATGTTAAAAAGCTTATTATATTTAATTTTTTTGTTTTGCTTTATGGTCAGATTGGTGAGTCATGAATCTTAACATAAGACGAGGATTCAAGTTCAACGGAGCGGGGTCCTGCAATTTGAGAGTTTTCTTGGTATACACTAGGTATAGTGCTTCCTATGAAGCTGTCCTTGTAAGTTATAGCACCACTGCTTTGGACAGCAGAAATTATCAAATGACAGGGTCAACAAAGACCAATGGGTGGTGCTCTCCACATAAGGGGCTGAAAATCCCTTCTAATTTAGCATGAAGTCATTGTTACAGCTGATGTCATTCAATAAATGTCGTCCCTCCAGGGATCAACATGAACCCCAAACTTTACAGAATGCACTCTTGACATGCAAGACGCTGAAAAAATAGGAAAATTCATAATAATAATTTCTGTATAAACAATTGTAATTTCTTTTATATTGACTTCCTCACATCTGACTGTTTTAAAACAACCAACATGAATTATTTGCTGATTTGTCCTTCTAAAAGTGTTAAGTTCAAATAAACCTAAATACGTGTTGCAAAATTGAAGTCATTGTTTATTTCACCGTGGAATGACTTTTTTTTTAAATGTAGATCGCAATATCATTGCTTATTTATGTTGTGAAATACATCTGATGCAACAGAAACAGTACGTGCATGATCCCTTTAAAAATAAAAGACATTTAGTTAAAAAAAACATCAAATGAAAAAACATTTTCTGTACTGCTTCTAGTTATAATTTTATGTAATAGATGCATAACATTTTGAAAATCTTCAAATTTGCAGCCGTTTTTTCCACATCTTATGCTCTACAAATAGACTCATATTCTTAACATTATAGGGCTAAACAACTTGATCAGACTTTACTGAACCTCAGTCACAGGATGAAATGTTAAAATGGTAAGCTGGAACGATGATGCTGACTTCATGTGAATTCTTATGAATGGCATAACTTCACTCGAGGGATTGAGTTTGACTTACTAAAACATTGGCTTATCATCTGCTAAGAATACTCAGCATAGAAAGTAAGAAACATTTGTGTCGTTGATATTATTATTTTAAAAATGTTTCTTGGCAACAAATTATAACATTCAAAAGCCTGTTTATTTGCATTTAAAAATGACAAATGTGTAAAGAAAATGCATCAGCTTTGAGCAGGAGACTTGATTATGTGGATTACACGCATGGGTCACTGTTTTTATGTTTATATGATACAAGTTTTAAAACACAGGACATATTGGCAAGTTTACCATTTAGGCAATTTTAGCATTTATTTAACAAACAGATGCCTTTTTTTTTTGAGGGAGCTGCCACCCCATGCCATCACAGTGCCTCCATCTAAAGCTATTTGGTGTTGGCAGAGAGGATTTGGTAAGCATTGCATGGGTGCGTCCCTCATTACTCTGTACCTGCAGCTTAACTTACAACCTACATTTTCCATAAAAAATATGCAACATTTTAAGGGCAATAAACAAGATGGTCCAGGGCTATAAAATATTTTTTTTTTTCCAGAGACATAGTTTTAACACAGAAATAATTGAGAAAATAAAAACTTGGGCTATATTTATGCTAGCACAAATAGTCCTAGCATGTTTAACCATGCAACAGGATAGGCAAGATTAGAGCATTGTCTGGGTGAATACTCGATTCTGATTGGCTGCAGGGTGTCCTTTAAAAAGTGTTATAGGACACTCATAAAAAAGTTCCAGTCAGATAGCCGGACTGTTCTAAATTATTGTGCTGGGTGAAACATTAGCTGATAATGGCAAGACAGTTGACGCTGGTTACCTTGGCAAGGCGTCATAACGACAGATATTAAATCGTTCTTTCAGCCGATCTAGTGAAAAAACATACCATTTTAACAGTGAAAAAACCTAAAAGTATTAATAAGTGATTCATATTTATTTATTTCCTAGGTGACCACGGTAAAAGCCGGATAATGCCCTTCAAGGTGACCATTATCCAAAATGAATGGACCTTCGGTTGCTTACGCCTCTATGTCATCCATTCATTTCTAACAATGGACGTCTCGTCAGGCATTATGCCTACTTCATATATATCAATTTATAAAGTGAAATAAAATTGTGTTACCATCGTCCAGAGGATATCTCTACTTTCAGATGTAGGAGATAAACAGCACCTGTTACATTTGTTGGTGCCCAAGCTAGATGTTGCGTTGACTGAGAAATCAGTCTGACTTGTTTGTCATCAGTAAGTGTCCATCTACAGCTCTGTGTTCAGTCTTCATGGTAACCAAATGATGCACTGGCTAAACAGTGGTGAGTGTCTCCACTACCTTCATTACTGCTACAGGATTTAAATCAGACATGCAACAATCTGTCTTGTTTGGACAGATAGATGTTAGCTTCCAGCACTGCTAATACATCCAGCTTGATCTAGAGACGTTGCTAGAAGGCCAGAAACTAAACATGATAGTCTCTTTCCCGTAGACTGCCATATGGTTTGGGGCAGTTGTAGCAGTAAACACATGACCATTTTGGGCATGATAACAACACTTGTTGTAAGATATTATTTCCCATCGATGTACAGGTAAGAACATGTGATCCAACATGTGTATCCCACATCCAGTGCATTCACACATTCAGTATGCACATGCGAGAATGGGCACATTGATTATCATGGGTGTTAGTAATACTATTGACGAAACATCCTAGGTAATATCAAAGACTGCAGAATGTATGTTGATTTATCTGCCTTGCCACAAGGAAAGAAGTAGTGAGAAAGGATATTAGACTAACTGTCCCCCATGCAGGACAGCTGTACCGCAGTAGAATCATGACCTTTTCAATGAAACAAGTTCACAGATATAGATGGAAAAAAATGAATTCCCCGTGTTATCCCTAATGACTTGATGTTTTGAGGAAGACATGTTTTACTTCGGACATTTTTTCAATCAGTCAAACTGACATTGTTAATGACCGTGAACTGTGTGCTTTGTTACTTGCAGGCTTGTATAGTTACGTCACTGCAGTGTTTGTTAGGGAAAGTTTGGGATATTGGACTTGGTGTTGTTGCAATAGATTCATCCAGTTTACATCTGTCCTCCCAAAAACGACAG